>NC_056744.1:1119961652-1120039152 GCF_019279795.1 Protopterus annectens
AGATTTTATTTATTTTATTTTACATTTGTTGACCAGGCTAGGCCAACTGGATATATGTCTGGTATTCAGTAGAGGCCCGGAGAGAAAAGCTTCAAAAAAAAAAACACTATCATTTATCCTATGTGACATTTACAAATACAGCTAAATTTACAGATAATTATCACGTTCATTAAATTTTGTTTTATTGGGAGCAAATAACTAGAGAGGGAAAGATGATAGGATGGGAAGATGCCAAGAATTTATTTGGACTGCAGGTTAAATATTGCCTTCCAAATCAGGGATTGATAACAGAGTATAAGCAAAGAAAAAGAAATAGGGGATCCTAAATGAAAGATCAGCAGTGGTAGAGTTTTTAATGGAATCTAGAACAGAAGCTGCCATTAATAAATAAATAATTAGTAGAGCATATAAAATATGCATGATAACTATAGAAAAAATACTGAAGTGATAGTAAACAAATGACGCCAAGTCAATGCTGGAACTTTTACTCTTATTTACTCGTTAGCACTTTCATGCACGCCAATGCATGCACTTCTTCAGACAAGTTTGAGTGTAAAAGTATACAAGTATTTATACTCATTTTAATTGAACAATTATCTAATTAACCAAACAATAATTAATGAACTCAAAAAAGGAGGTAAAATCTCAGATAATTCTGACCAATACATATTAAATACAAAATATTACAATTTCATATACACAGTTACTTTAAAAATGACATATGTTTAAAAATATATATAAAAAAGTATTGTGTGACAGCATGAATGACATCAACAACAAATATATTCATTAAAAACAGCAACCTAATTCCAAAAAACCTGGTGTAATTATTGAAAATGTTATGGAAAAAAATAAAAAATGAAAAATGAAAAGCAAAAACCTTAACAGTAAATATTATATATGAATTTTACTTATTATATTAAATAAAGATTAAATTGATAATCTAAATCAAAAACATGTTATGTGCCTTTGAATTATATATATATATATATATATATGTCTGCAATATATACATATACATATACACACATATATATATGTTTGTATGTAAATTAACTCAAATGCAGGCAGTAAGTAATGGTTTACCTGAACTTAATGCTTTTATCAATATGCCGATCAGTATGTTCGGCGAAGTGCTAAGTAATGTAAATGGAGCACAACAGAATACACAAAACGACAACCTGGTACCTGATTTAGTTTCTAATTTAAAATCATTTGATAATTGTTTGATAAAATATAAAAAGTTACAGATCGAGATTTTATATTTCCGTGAATGCCTCAAACATAATATAGTACCTAAAGGTTTGAGGCAGTGGAAATATCCTTCTGGGCTAGTCAAACAATCAGCCTTTTTTTCTCAACTTATTGACTTTTTCAACAAACAAGGTCTTCACTTTCTGGAATTGCTAATTGAGGATTATACCAAACAGATGACTGATTTGAAAGAAATTTTAATGACCATAGACAATGACATTAAGACCGATTCCGACTTTGACAGATATGCCTTTGACTACACCAGGATATTTTCTAGCATTAATATCCTGGTAAACAAAATTTGTGAGACCAAAAAACGTAAAATGAACAGGGATAAGCAAGCGTATGATAATGGCAATGCTTATCCCGATCCACCTTCTGTTATTGGTCGCAATAGAGACACTGAATTTTCGTCTCGTAGCAACAATGAGAATGTTGCCACTAACACGCACTTTTCCATCGACGATGAGCCTGACGTTTTTGCGTCATCAACAAATGGTCCTTCGTCTTCTAGTTCACCCGCACCTCCAACAATAAGACGAAGTGAACGCATAAACAACAATAACTATAAGAAGCAAGGTAACCAGTCGCAGAACTTTAATCAAAATGGAAATACTAATCGACAGAGTCGCCAGCAGGATTTTCAAAATGGCCAGTCGAATTGGAAGAAGAACACGAGACGCAACAAGAAAGGGCAGAACAGAACTGTTTACAACAAGAACAGGAGGTAATTGAACCCTGTTCTTTTCAATATCCTAATGTCATTTTTAGCAACGCTAAAGACTTTAAAGTTTACAACTTCACTTCCATGGAAATTTCCAATCAATTTGTAGAACTTCTAGCCAAGGGTTTTACTTTTGTATTAACCCCCAAATTGGATATCTCGCGTTTGTTATGTGATTTAAAAATGTACACACGTAAACTTAATTTACAAGTGTTAATGAATAATTCAAACCAGCTATCAAGAAATGTATTAGTCTCTAGTACTTATAATCCTCCATTAGATGGTAATATATTGTTATACGAAAAGATTTGTGAAGCACAATTTAGATGCCTAAACAAGAATGTTAGAACTCTCAAACAAAACACTTTAGAAGAGTTCAACTTGATTAAATGGGCAAAATTACATGGTATACGAGTAATGAAACCCGATAAGGGTGGGGGAGCTATTTTAATGTATGAACATGATTATATAACTAAGATGGACGCTTTACTATCTACTGCTAGTTATAAGAAAGTGTCCATCAACGAGCTTAATCAAGCGTACCAAAAAATTAAGAACAGTTTAAGTGACTTGTTCATCGAAGGTAGCATATCCTCAGATTTGTACCACTATTTAGTTATGGCAGCTCCCCTCATGCCAATCATGTTTGGTGTTCCCAAACTTCATAAAAATGTTAATGATCCCCCATTCAGACCAATAATTGACGGACGAAACTCCATTACATATTCTAGTGCAAAGTGGGTTGATAACATGTTAAAAGAATATTTGAAAACAGAACCACAAATCTGTAGAGATTCGTGGCACGTTTTACAACAACTCAATAACATCCCATTTAAAGATGATTATAAATTTGTGACAGCTGATATTGTTGATCTGTACACAGTAATTCCACAGGATATTGGTTTAGAATGGGTTCGTGAATTTCTATTAAGGAAACGATGTCCAGGACAAGATATAGATTTAATCATTAACTTACTTGAGTTAGTTTTGAATAACAATTTTTTTATGTTCAAAAAGAACATTTATTTACAACAAGCTGGTATTGCCATGGGTTCCCCATGTGGTGGATCTTTTGCTAACTCAGTAATGGCATTTTGGGAGCATCACATTCTTTTTAAATATGCTTTGTATAACAAATTAGTCGTATGGTACACGCGTTACCAAGACGACATACTTATGATTATCAATGGTACAGAAAGAGAAGTCGTGGATTTAATAAAAGAAATGAATTTATCAACTTCTTTTTTACATTTTACATATGAACTAGGGATTTCTTCTATTAACTATTTAGATATTGAAATTCAGAAAAACAATCAACATTGCAGGTTTAACACGAAAATCTATAGAAAACCCCTATATAGTAATTCATTTTTACATTTCACAAGCTGCCACCCTTTCTTTCAGAAGAAAGGAGTGGTTAAGGGACAGCTCGTTCGAGCTTCCCGTATGTGTTCTGATGATGAAACATTTGATGAGGAATGCCTTAAGCTTAGTGAAATGTTTCAGAATAGAGGTTATCCCACCAAACTCATTCATACAGTTATGTGGGAGGTTAAACGAAAAAGACAAAGTGGTCATTTCAGCCCAATTTTTAGAATAGGCTATGAACACAATTCCTTGGAAGTTTTGGATGTTTCAATTAGTAATGTAAGCCATGATAACATCAGTAGTAAACCTAAAGACTTCAAAATTAGTTTTCTTACTCAATTTAATGAATATGCAACCCAGATTAGACAAGTTTTAAGTAACAATTGGGAATTTGTGTTGCACGGTAATCATTTTGATACTATTTTAGGTGATAAACCTTGTATTGTCTACAAAAAAGCACCATCATTAAAAAATTTGTTGGAAGCTCCTATGCCTGTTTATAAGATTAACAAAGGCATGTTTAAATGTGGCCATTGCCACTATTGCAAACACATTCAAGTTGGAGCAACATTTTTTATTCGACGTTAAATATTATATTAATGACAAATGTAATTGTGAAAGCCAGGGTGTTGTTTATTTAGCCACATGTAAAATTTGTTCCGTATTCTATCTGGGTAAAACGGAACGGCGTTTGAAACACCGCATTTACGAGCATTTATATGCCATTGGGAAACAAAACATCACGAATGCCCTTGCTAAACACGTAGTTGAAAATCCAAGTCACAGTTTTGTATTTAACGTCGAAATTGTACATAAAAATCTTAGGGGTGGACCATGGCACTTAATATTACAAGAACGCGAATTGTTGTGGCAACTCAAAACTAATGCCTATTTACATCCTGGTATTAATGATGTGTGTTCGATTAAGTGCCTATTGAAGCTAAAAGCTTTGAATAGATGACACATTATTTCCATCATTTACACACTAACAAATGGGTCATTTTTTGTGTGTTTGCTCTTGTGCCTGCATTTGAGTTAATTTACATACAAACATATATATATGTGTGTATATGTATATGTATATATTGCAGACATATATATATATATATATATATAATTCAAAGGCACATAACATGTTTTTGATTTAGATTATCAATTTAATCTTTATTTAATATAATAAGTAAAATTCATATATAATATTTACTGTTAAGGTTTTTGCTTTTCATTTTTCATTTTTTATTTTTTTCCATAACATTTTCAATAATTACACCAGGTTTTTTGGAATTAGGTTGCTGTTTTTAATGAATATATTTGTTGTTGATGTCATTCATGCTGTCACACAATACTTTTTTATATATATTTTTAAACATATGTCGTTTTTAAAGTAACTGTGTATATGAAATTGTAATATTTTGTATTTAATATGTATTGGTCAGAATTATCTGAGATTTTACCTCCTTTTTTGAGTTCATTAATTATTGTTTGGTTAATTAGATAATTGTTCAATTAAAATGAGTATAAATACTTGTATACTTTTACACTCAAACTTGTCTGAAGAAGTGCATGCATTGGCGTGCATGAAAGCGCTAACGAGTAAATAAGAGTAAAAGTTCCAGCATTGACTTGGCGTCATTTGTTTACTATCACTTCAGTATTTTTTCTGCGTTTGTATTTTCTTTTTTTGTTTTTTCATGATAACTATAGAATCAATCAGAGGAGGTTAGAAAGGATTGGGAAGAGAGATTAGATAAGCAATTCTCAAAGAAACAATGGGAAGATATATGTTTGTCTCCCAAATATGCAACAAAATCTAGAAGAATTAGGATTTTTGCCTGGAAATGTTTACATAGATATTTTTATACCCCAAGTAGACTCCAGAGAACCTTTCCTCAGGCAGACAGTAAATTTTAGAGGTGTGAAAGGGAGAATGAGGTAATTGGGAACATATTTTCTGGGAGTGTGTTGATTTGGCAGACTTTAAGTATTTCCTGTGGGATGCACTGTCGGAGATGCTACGTGGGCAGATTGGTCTGATGAGGGAGATTATTCTTCTGTGCTATGATACAGAATCGGAATTGCCTAGACATGGTAAGGCCTTGTTGTGTCTAATAATGGTGGCTGCCAAAAAATCAATTACTAGAAAATGGAAATCAAAATCTAAACCAGTTATTTTGGAAATAGTGAATATAGTAACAGAGATAAAATAACTGGAATTGAGATCTTTAGAAAAGGGTAGGAGCGAACTACATAGGAAAAAATGGGAATTGAGGGAACAATACATACAAGGGAGGAATGAGGTCTAAAAGGTAACAGGATTTAAATGAACTATGTAATGTTTGAGTGCGAAAGATTGGGTAGATTATAAGTGATGCAACTGGGAGTGTGTCAGTATGGCTTGTGATGTAAAATGCTTGCAACTAGGATTGGGTCGGTGTGGTATGCTTTAATTTATGCAAATGTATGATTGCCTGTGTAGAAAGTGATGGTTTAATAAAGATGTTTATTGTTTAAAAAGGCAGAAATTTAATAATTTATGTAATATTGCTTAGGTTATATGATATATAGCAGTATATGTGAAGTATAATGTTTGTTATGTTAATATAGTTTGATTACTTTTATAAGAATGTAGATTTGCTTATATTACAAGTGATAATTCAGTAAAGGTGTTTGAAAAAAAAATACCTGACCATCACCTTACTTCCACAGGAAATACCTAAGGGGTCCAAATGGAGAGATAATAAATAAGTAAGCAAAGGACAGTAGTATTGCTGGAAATGAATTCATCCTCAAATCTTGAGTACCTTCATGAGGTGGACCCTGTTTTCCACAAAATCAGACCAAGATGACACTGATGTGTAGACTGTATTTTATATATAGCATATATCACAGAGAGTAAGTTAAAAATAAATAAAAATGATACCTAGGTGTACAAGACCAATACCAAAACTATATATTCCCCATTCTGAAGGAGGTACAGGCCTCCTCGATATTGATAACATGTATAGATCTGCAATCATGAGACTGCATACATATCTGCTTACCTCACAAGACCCAAATGTAGTAAAAGTTTTAAAACATGAAGAGAATAAGTCTAAAATGACTTCCTTGCTTAGTTTAGCAGAAGCACATCGGTGTCAAGCGGAAATGGAAATCAAACCAGAAGGAGATAAAAAATCAGGTAGCAACTGAATGTGCCAAAAAACAAAACAAAGAATATAAGGTAAAGGATCAGATGAAATATAGAAAATGCATAAATACAGTTGCAAGTATAGAAAAATCTTGGAACAATCTCATGTTGATCAGGATCAAACACTGGAATGGTTAAGGAGAGGTGAATTTAAACCAAAAGATGAAAGGTTAAAATTGGTGGCCCAAGATAGTGGACTACATACATCTTGGTTTACAAAGTCCATTGAACATAGGGTAGAAACAGACAAATGTAGGTTTTGTAAAACAGATTTGGAAACAGTTGTACATTTTGTTACTGGTTGTGATATACTGAAAGGCATGATAATGTGTCACGGATGTTTCACTGTGCATTGTGCAAACATAATATTGAAGTAGCTGAAAAACACTGGAAAAATGAGCCACAAAGCATTATAGAAAATTATGACGTTTATATCACATGGGATAGTCCATTACCAACAGTTCAAAATATAGATGTGAAAAAAACAGATATAGTTGTCCATAAAAAGAAAACAAACGTAGCATTGACCCTTGAAATTACTACACCCAGTGACTACAGTGTCTTATGTACAAAGAGACACAATGTCATAAAATATCAGGATTTGTAGGCAGAAATAAGGGCAATGCAGAAGAAGGATACCCAGACAGTTCTAATAGGAGTAGGAGCAATGGGTCTTATAAACAAGAATTTACAATCCATATGAATTGCAGAAGGAGTCATTACTGGGCACATTGCATATGCTGTGAAGTTCAATTCTGGCTAACATCAAAGATTGAAATAATACTAATTTCATGAATTTTAATCATATTTTGACTAAGGAATGGAGTCCATTCCAGTCATGGTATTAGAAACCCAAAAGACTTGGAGAAATTAAAAAAAAGAGAGAGAAATGCCTACATTTACAGTGCTCAAAAATAGAAAAACTATATGTTTAATGGCAATTTATATACCACCAGGAGATAACATTGATACTGCTGAAAACATCCTGTCTTGGATATCTCAACAAACGAACCATGAAACTATAATACTTGGAGACTTAAATATAGATTGGCAATTCATAAAATCCTCTAACCCAACTTGAATCCATAAACTTGTACAACTTCAGACAATTAATAACCATGCTTACTAGAATCAATGAAACTTCAGGGAGACACTCAACATTGGACTAGATTCTTACAAACAAACCGGACAAATTGACAAAAGTAGGCTGCCTCTCAGATAGCATAAGTGACCACATACCTATGCCATTAAAATTCATCACAATCTAGATAAACATATTATCTATAATCAATTACAAAATACAACCAATTTCAGCAAAGATATTTTTAATGAAACACTAAAACAATATAACTGGAATGTGCTTAGAACAGTGCCACTAGATACTGCTGTAATACATTTTAATAAAACATTCTTACAGACCTTAAATAATCGAGCACCAGTATATAATAAAAGAGTAAAGTGCAATCTTGCACCATGGCTGGCAAAAGAAACAAAAAAAAACTCAAGATAAAAAGGGATAAAGTATGGAAAATTAACTCAAAATGCCTTCCAGCAATTTAGATATCTTAGAAACCTTGCAAAACTCTATGTCAAACAGGATAAACAAACATACTATACCAAACTACAAGGCAAATGTAACAACAACCCAAAACTTTTTTGGTCATCACAAAATAAACTACTCCATACTGGCAAGACCACCACTCCATCCCCAAAAACAGACAGTACAATAGTCTCTATCCCCACACAGATTAATTCCTACTTTATTCAATGAATATTATCTTTCTTAAATAATAATACATCTGTCCCCATCTCTCTACTCCTGTACAATTAAAACCACCCACAGCTCTTCAGTTTTAGTCTAGTACCTACCGTGATCATAAGGAAGTTGATGCTTAAACTAAAAACTACTTCTGTAGCTGTAGACTAACTACCATCATAATACCTAAAACTGGCAGCAGAAGTCATAGCCTTACTCGTGTCCATACTAATTAATAGGTCCATAGCATAAAGATATGTCCCATTACTGTGGAAAAAAATCTTACATCATACCACTGCACAAAGATGGCACATCTGCAGAGTTTAATAACTACAGACCAATAGTGATTCTCTTCCCCCTCTCTGAAATATTAGAGAAATGCATCCATATGCAGCTGATGCAATATCTAACCTCAAATAACCTTCCCTTGGAAACACAGCATAGCTTTAGTCCCCAGCACAGTACCAATACTGCTCTACTACATTTTACCAGTATAATAAACCAACATAGAAACAATGGTCTGCTTGTATCCACCATGTTCTTAAACCTCCTACACAACCCCAAGAAAACTAGGTTATGCTTTTTACCTCAAAAAGTTGTCAAAATCAAAAGCAATCTTTTGTACAGTCAACAAATAATACTGTTATTGAAATTGTAATTTGCAGAAAACTTCTAGGGGTTATACTAAATGACAGTTGAAATATGACCAGCATATCCTGCACACCATTAAACCTACACACCAGAAACTAGGCTCCTTTTATAGGATCAATGGATTTCTTACAGATACTGCAAGAAAAACTCTAGCCACCACCTTCATACTTTAAACTATCTTATATGCTGCTTTTATCCTAACAAACTTAAACAATACTCAAAGAAAGACACTTGCCTCCTGCTACAATAAAATAGCCAAACTTGCCACCAGTCTCCCTCACAGGGCCCACCATTGTCATAGCTTAAAGCAATTAAACTGGCTTGGAAGTGCACAACTACCTGACATATTCACAACTAACTACAGCACACAAACTCATTCATAATAACATTGCAGGTAAGAGTTAAATTATAACACCCACTAAGATCTCAAGACATGATAATTAGAAAATGATATTAGAAAACAGTAGCAAAATATTGAAACCTGCATACTTAGGAATCTGTGTTCAGCTTGCATGCATATAGATTGCTTGCATATGGCAGTTATAAATATTTGGACAGTAACTTAAATACTGCCTTTCTGCAGTAGAGCACCAAAAATGAGGTAGGTCTCATTTTTAAGCTATACAGTTTTTTATGTTTATGCAAATTGTGTACCTTACACATAATGCCTGCTCTTCATGCTTTCACTGTAATTCATTCAATATCTACACTTTATCTATAAAATATGTTGTGAAAATACATGGTTGATTGATTTCATAGAAACACAAAACAACAAACTAAGGTGATCACAAATGAAACAAGTTTCATTTGCAATCACCTAGAAGAAACAAAAATTTTGCTCTGCCCTACAACTTTGGAAATTAAATATACATACTTTGTGGCCACACAACTTCGTAGAAAGAAGATAACTCCTGAAATTGTTTTATTTATTTATTTTATTTTACATTTGTTGACTGGGATAGTCTGATTGGATACATGTCCATTTTCAGCGGAGGCATGGGGAGAAAAGCTCCAAAGGTGGTTTCATATACAATCATTACAATGTACATATAGATCAGGAGTCATCATAACATTATACAAAAAGAACACATTTTACATTCTAGTTAAATTTATACAAATATAATGCATTTTATAGTCCAGTTAGATTAATATAGTCTGACCATCTTCTAAACTAGCTTAACAAAGATAATTGAGTACCACTTATGGACATAGAACTAGTATACCACTATGCATGAAGATTTAGTCAGGCTTGGAGCAGGGACATATCCATTGAGACTTGAACTGCTCCTTGAGAGTTTTTTTAAATTGAGATAGGGTGGTATATAGGGTAATGTTAGCAGGTAGGGAATTCCAAAATTTGCCAGCAGAGTTGGCGATCGGGGAGTCACCAGCTGAGTTGTTGGATTTTATGGTTTGCACTAATAGTCCATTGGATGACCAGAGTGATCTGGAGTTGAAGTGGGGATAGATCATTTTTTTTTAGGGCAGGTGTATTATCTGGTTGGTTAAGTGCTTTGTGAGCCACAATGAGTTGACTATACTGAATCTGCCTGGGAAGCTCTAGCCATCCGAGATAACTTAGATTTTTGCAATGATGTGTTCTATAGGGTAGACCAGTTGCAAATCTTACTATGTTGTTAAAGCAGCTTGAGAGTTTGTTAAGGTCAGTTTTATTTAGGCTGGCAATTAAAGGGGAAGCATACTAGAGTGTAGAGAGTAGGTGGGAGTGAGCAATGGAAGTCCTAGCATATGGGGTAAGGAATGGCTTTATTCTATATAGTGTGCCCAGTTTTCTGTTAATGGTTTTGATTGTTTTGTTGACGTGCACATCAAACTTAAGATTGTTATCTATAATGACTCCTATCAGTTTTGTATGGGCATCTGGAGAGATTATGGTACTGTTAATGGCTTTAATGGAGAGAGATAACGCCGGGGATCTATGCGTGGGGGTGAACATTAGGAGTTTTGTTTTATTAGGATTTAGAATCAGACAGCGAGCGGCAAGCCAGTTCTCTACTAGGTTGAAAGTACTCTGAGTTATTGATAGCAGCTCTGTTTGCGAGGTGCCAGTGCAGATCAACATTGAGTCGTCTGCATATTGAATGCAGATGGCATCAAGGATGACTTTGTGGAGGTCATTGATAAAAATGGAAAACAGAAGTGGTCCCAAGATAGACCCCTCTGGGACACCTAGAGTGTTGGGTAGGAGGTTTGAGAGTTTGTTCTGCCATAAGATGGATTGTAGTCTATTGTTCAGGTAGGATTCAAACCACTGGAGAGAGTGATTGCCTAGGGACATTGTTGCCAGGGTGTTGATGAGAAGATGGTGATTGACCAGATCAAAAGCCTTGGACAAGTCTAAGAAGAGGGCAGAAGATAACTTGTTGTTGTTCCTGATATAGTTTATAGAATTAGAGAAGGTGATGAGAGCTGAGCTGGTACTATGATATGGCCTGAAGCCATGCTGGGAGTTAGCCAGTAGGTTGATTTGGGTTAGAAAGTACAGGAGCTGTTTATGGATGCATTTTTCCATTATTTCTGCCAGAGGGGATAAGATGGCTATGGGTCTATAATTGGATAACTCAGTAGAGTTACCACCTTTATGGAGGGGTATGATACAAGATATTTTCCAGATAGAGGGGACTGAGGCTTCTGATACAGTCGAACTGTAAATCTGGATCAGTTATATTACTGAGAGCTGGCTCATATTAACCTGCGGGTGAAGACTCTTATCTTACATCAGAAGAAGTAATTTTTCTCAAAGCATGCAAGTATCAATCATGAAATGTTACAATCATGTACACTACATTCATATTTGATATTGAATTATGATAAAGTAAGTGTGTATTCCTTAACAGCAATGGTGTGGTATTGTGTAACTTTAAGCATGACAATGACAAGGAATTAAGAGATTAAAGATTCTTGTTCAAGAAAAAAAAAAAAACAAGAGCTGATATTGTTGTAATTAAGTATCTCAGAAGATTCAAAAACTTCAATAGCACTGAGTGCGTGAAACACACACAACACATTAATTATTTTGTAAAGAGTCATCATTGAAACATCAATTACAATAGAAAAGACAATCAGACATTTATAACCATTATGCAATTCCACATAATATATCGAAAAATAAATTACTTTTTCAGTTATCCAACATTTAAAGCGTAAAATATTACAAATATTTTTATCATTATAAGAAGGAGAAAGAATAAAGAAAGGAAGAAAAAATATAGGTTAATTATAATATCCAAAGACTGATAAAATACTAGTAGGAGATCTTGAGGTGTTCAGAACACCCAGAAGGAAAAAAAAAACAGATTTTAATATTTAATTAATTTGAAATAGACCTATATATATATATATATATATATATATATATATATATATATATATATATATATATATATACATGCATACACACACACACACACACACACACACACACACACACACACACACACACACACACATGCACACATGCGCACACACACACACACACACACACACACACACATATATATATATATATATATACACACACACACATATATATATATATATATATATATATATATATATACATATACATATACATATACATGCATCTATACATATAGACATGCGCACACATATAAATGATATTGAACATGGATGTCTAACTTATGTATTCTAAATCAGAGTGCTCCAGAGAGGTGTAATATATGCTTGCTTAGCTTATTTTCTTTTTTTTTTATTAATCATAGATTCATATAGTCAGCCATACAAATGATGTTCTGAATATTTGGGATACATGCTAGTCTGCCCACAAATCTAATGGTAAATAAGCTACTTTTGGAATTGGGCAGGTATATACACAAACTCAAGCAGGCATGACAAAAGTGAAGTTACCAAAACAATGAGTCAGATGCAAGCTAGAGAAGAAATAATGTAAAATTAAACAGAATAGCTTGTATATGACTTACTTGGCATCATGCTGTGAGGAGTACACCTCCTAGTCTGATTGGTATTGCAGCTATGAAAACATAAAATATAAAACGCAAATCTAATATATTATATATAAGCCCCTTTGGCAACAAACAAAAACATTAAAGGAAACAATATAGGATGTAAACTTGTCACAGTACAATAAGGGATATTTGTAGATTTGTTTTGGTTACACTTAGATGCACTGTGAAAAAAGGATTATGTGACATTTTAAATATTTTCTTCCAGTTCCAATAAATATCACAATTTGTTTCTAGTTGTAATAAAACAAAATTGTTTTTTGTTAAACAATCGGTAATCTGTAGCACTTTTTAGAAATCCATGGCAATAAGCAGAAAGCTTTTAATTGAAGTAAATAAATAACAGTATTTAGTAATCATGTCAGAGATAGTGAATCAAACTAAGAGGTATATTTTACACAGAGCGGGATACATTTAGTAATAAATCTACCTACTGAATTAAACAAGCAAATCTATCTACTAGTATGAGGTATACAGGCATTTTCTTTAAAGATCAAACAGCCATGCCAATAGATAAATCACATGGATATCTCTGCTGCAGTTATGAAACCAGGGGAGTTTTACAAAACAAGTTTAAAATTAAACTATATGTGGAAAAAATTGTTCATAAAAGCTACTTCACAGGCTTCCATGTGTAGAGAATGTCACATTTCCTCTGTAGACATCAGAAATACTTCTGCACCTGTGGCTCAAAAGCACCATGCAGAGCAACAATTCATTACAAGGACTAGTAAGGTCGTAGCAGGACATCTGCTTCCTCAGTTTTATATGAGATATTGTTGAAACAAAACAGCAGGTGTTTGGTAGAGCAATTAGGACTACAGTAATGTGGTAAGGAAATCTTTCATGGCAGAACTAGTATAAATCCCTTGATTTGTTTCAGCAACAGTGTCAGAACTACTGAAGTTTAGTAGCATAATAGAGGGGGTGAATGCATGTCATTATCAAGATAAGTCAGAAAAATAACTGTGATGGCATTGTTACATCTACAAATACTGGAACTGAGAAGCAAATGGAAACAACTATATGAATTATAGAAAAAGTCAGATCAGGTGAGCTGATATTGGTGCAGCGAGAGTTCGATAACAGTTATGCACTACATAACTGTGAGAGGCAAAGAAATTAATTCATGATTAAATGCAGACCTGCAGGCTTGGTTTGGCATTTGGATCTGAAACTTTTACAACCTGTGTATTATTTACCAGTGTACTTTAAACAGTAGAAAACTCTGTTCAACCCTTTCATGTTTCATAAGAGTTTTTTACTTCTCAGATTTTGTTCCAATATCAGACAGAAATGTATAAATACTATGCAGTGAACCTATTGTGTGAAACATCAAGCCATCACATAGTGGGACACTTCAGACAGCTGCAGTTCTAAAAGAAAAGTGAAACCATTTTCCATCTAATTAAAGAAAAGCATCTGGGATTATCTGTGTGTATGGCATTTGGTATACATTATTCCTGTACTTCACTCATGAATCTATGACTTTAAAGGATAAAACAGTATACTACTTTACTGTATCAGTTTACTAAAAAAAAATCAGACTGGAGTCATAAAATAACACCTTAGGTGCAGCTACTGGGACTAGATTTCATAGTCATTTTAGTAATACTAATCTGAATTATATAGTACTAATTTAGATTTTATAATTCTAATGTGAATTTTATTTGCAATATCAATATAAATTTTAGATTTCTTTCATAATTATTAACTGATGTCTTAGTGAAATACCATGTCAGTATTTTTGCAAAATTCTGAAGAAAAAGGACTCATATTCTAATTTCAGAAAGTTTATTCCAAATATTTTCTTTTTGCTTTTGTATATTATTTAAACATAAGCAATATATCCACACTGTAGTATTCAAAATCATATTAAAGGAAGCAGAACCACCTTCTGTGGCTAGATTTCAGAAACATTATGCTCACAGGACATGAGAGGGCACTTGTTCCCAGACTTGCCTTGTCTACTGTTCCCATAGCATTTTTTAATCGTTTGCAGGGTTCTGAACTGAAAATATTTAGTAGCATAGTTTGTCATTGTAGGAACCAAACCAAATCAAATCAAATCGAAACCAAATCTATGAAGACAGCAAAATAGGTAAATAAATAAATAGATAAGTGTCTGGATTCATCAATAGCTGCAGTAAATGCAGCTAATGTGTGCGCTATACAGCTCAGCGTGCACATGATAGTGTGCTATATGGTTTTTATTAAATGGCTCTACGCGTAGTGTAGAGCCTCGAAACAAGGTTAAATAGGAGAATATGCCAATGACAGCATAAGTAGCTGAATTACATGCTAATTAGCCAATCCAAAATAGTAGAGCTATTCGGGAACCTATAAAGCAATCTTGTATACTCAAGTGTAGTCATTAACCCTAAATTCCAAAACTGTTTGTGTTACATCCGCAGTTACAGTTAGAGAAAAAAGATTAGAGGTTGCTCCTGCCATCATTAACCTCTGTGTGCAGCCGGGCTTAATTTAAGGTGCTGCTGCTGGACCTCGACCAAGAAGAAGAATGTTTAGATCCTGTTTGACTTACTATAGACTGCAAGACACAATGATTGTAGAGTCATACCGGGTGGACAGGGAAACACTAGAGGAAATATGCAACGTCTGCTGCCTCCAACTGAGGGAAATCATGGAGAACCCATCGTAGTGGAAACAAAGGTTTGTGTTGTTTTATGTGTACTAGCTAGAGACACTTTCCAGAGAACTACAGGGGATATATTAGGGTTGTCAAAGGCCTCAACTTCTAATATATTGCATCATCTCATCTTCTAAATGCAATGTTAAAATATGCAAGGGAGCTTATCTGTTTCCCATGCACCCTGAGAAGAGAGCAAGAACCATGTAGGAATGTTTTACAGCATCGTACTTCCCTGGATTTTTGGAGTCCACACATTGCACACACATCAAAATAAAAGCCCCACCTGGTGAACAGGAAAGGAGATACAATTGCACACACATCAAAATAAAAGCCCCACCTGGTGAACAGGAAAGGAGATACAATTGCACACACATCAAAATAAACGCCCCACCTGGTGAACAGGAAAGGAAATACATTAACAGGAAAGGACATCACTCTCTAAATGGTCAGGTTGTCTGTAATGCCTAAAGGATTGTCTGCAATGTCTGTGCTGGTAACCAAGGCAGTTTTTAAAACTCACACATATGGCACACCTGTGAGCTGTACAAGTTTGGTAGTGGTGACCTTCTACAAGGACATCAAGTGGGTAATGCAGGTTATGCACTGGAATTTTGGTTCATGACAGCCATGAGAAACCCACACAACCCCACAGAGCAAGGATACAATGATGCTCGCTGTCAAACTGGGAACATCATACAATGTGTATATGACTTGCTCAAATTAAGATTTTAGTGTCTAGATAGAGCAAGAGGTGCCTTGCAGTATGATCCAGCAATCTCTGCTAAAATACTCTGTCTGTTCCATGTTGCACAATATAACTCACAAGAAACAGCTTCAGCAAGGACAACTATGGGCAGAACCACAATTCCCCAGACCACAGGCAGGACCAGCAGCTCCAGCAGATAAAGATGAGGAGTCTGAGACAAAACCACCACCCACAGATTCTTCCGGCAGACATGGGTGTACATAATATGCCATGGCTCTGGCTTAGAGGCAAAGGATAGCACACACTGGCTACCTAAGTACCATAAGACCCTAAGCACACACACATATATATATATATATTTATATATATATATATATATATATATATATATATATATATATATATATATATATATACATATATATTAAAACTGATGCTTGCAAAACTGCACAGCTTTTACTTAACCATGTAATGGTTGTGTCCTATTAGTATCACAAGGAGACAGCCTGCAAGGATGCATCTTGTAGCTGTAGTAGTATGTGTGGAAGTTGGAACCTATATATAAAAAAAAAGTTATATAACTGACCACTGTCATATGAAAATTCTTATATGTCCCCTAGGTGGAATGTGTTCCAGGTGTACAGTAATGTCAGTAATGGCTTACGACTGATATTTGCAATATACAGCTATGGCGTTCCCCCAATACTGTACATCAAGCATTTCAGTTCACCAGATAAATATAAATGAGTGAGCAAGTAAATGGGCAACTGCAGCTGCCCAATGTCTGGCCTGTGTGATCATATCACTGGCCTTATGTCTGATTTTGGAATATGTATGCACATGACCTCTGACCACACTCATACCAATAAGCAATACTTAAATATCTACTTTGACTGCATTACTAAAAATACTAACAGAAATGCAGTGACAGTCAACAATTACATACCCAATCATTTACAAGTGATAATTAACAATGAATAAATAAATTCTTCTGAAATTGGTTTACATTAAAAGAAGCTTCTGAGTAAGCAACTATTAGATATCCACTCTATGCAACAGACATATATGTAACCTGAAGTCACAAAGAAATGTGCAAAGGGCAGGGCACAGTCATCTTCACTCGGCCCGGATGTGGGTGGGGGGTAAAGGAGTTGAAGCCTGAGACCAAAGAAGTGAGTGTGTGCAAGTAAAAAAAAAGTTCTTAATTGTCCAAATTTCTTGGCCAGTAACAAGATATGTATAGCAATCAATAGTATTGCTCAGATATGTATTGTGTGTGTGTGTGTGTGTGTGTGTGTGTGTGTGTGTGTGTGTGTGTGTGTGTGTGTGTGTGTGTGTGTGTGTGTGTGTGTGTGTGTGTGTGTGTGTGTGTGTGTGTGTGTGTGCGCGTTTCTGTGTCTGTCTGTATGAACGCAATTAAGCACTGTGCTAACACTATGTCCTGGCATCTCAGACAGGTATGAACCATTCATGGTAGACTAATCAGACCCCAAGAATTACCTTTACAAACAATAGCACTGCTAGTTCTATGGCCCTGGCTAGAAATTTGGGGTGTTACCTGAACGTGAGTGATGTATACTGGACGAGTTGTCATCATGTCTGCATCCTGGATCATGACCATATAGTTTACCATGTCTGGATGTGGACACTATAATCACTGGTGGAGCAATGCAAGTAGTACTACCACAGGATCTTGCACAGCCACATTGGCTAACACTTGATGATATAGCAGCTTTTTGGCCACTTGGATGCCGACCCACCCAGCAAACATTCCATTACAGACACTGCCCAGTCCAGTCTGTCATTCATCTTTGCCAAAGGAGTCACCCATAATCTTCAGATACTCTGCACATCAGAATGCACAATGTTTAGTGCATGCACTATCTCTTCTGATGTCTTGGTGGAATGTGCCTTTACCTCTGTAATTGCCCTACACATATATCATATGACACCTACTAACACATCAACATCGGGAGAAGGACAGACTGCAGGTCTCTTCCAAGCACCTCTCCCAACTCATCTGTGTGCACCTGACCTTCACAGTGCTTATGGGGATAGTCGACCAGTTCTGCCACTGGAGCAACCACACTACCCTGATCAACTGTGTCACTTTCAATCTGTCCTATGTCTCAGGTCTCTGTGTCATGGGTATGTGCAGTCATTCTGATTGTGTCCAAAATAAGAGCAGGAGATGCTGGATGCATAAACTGAGTGTCACACTAATCCTCTGCACCCCCTGAATGTGCGTCTTTATTGTCACTATAATCATCACCCTTTTCCTTTCTCTCTGTCTCTCTCTCTAGACATATATATATATATATATATATATATATATATATATATATATATATATATATATATATATATATATATATATAAAATATAGATATATGACATTTATATGTCATTTACTTATCTATAATGAGAATTATTTAATTATATTGCATAGCTGAATGTTCTGCAATAGACACATTTGGGTTGTCTTCAATGTGAACCTCAATATCAATGATTTTGTGAGAACCCTGTGCTGAGCTTTTTGCATTTGTGACAGTAGATAGGAACTCCTCTGTTTCAGTCAGTGGTGGTTCAGTAGCAGAACTATCCACCATAGCCATACATTCCTAGACAACTGCAGCTGCCCAATGTCTGGCCTGTGTGATCATATCACTGACCTTATGTCTGATTTTGGAATATGTATGCAGATGACCTCTGACTACATTCATATTGTTGACCACCTGTTCTCAGATATGGTCGCAGAAGGACTTGTCACCTCTGCCTCTCTCTAAGACGGACGACCCATGGTGACATTTTGCCTGAAAGATCACTTCATTCTCAGCATCACTGCATGAAGGTTTACAGGGTACAGAAGTTTTGACTGACCTAGCCTTGTATTAGAGTAAACATGACAGGAAAAAGGGTCTATATCATATGAGCGAATCGCACAAATTGCGAAGGCTCATAATATCAAACATACAGGACCTCGAAGTGCTTTTTCTGAGATCGTGGTACAGAGAAATATGGGATATTTGCCCTTTCCTCACTGTAGCGCGATCTCGGAGTTGGAATATATATTTAGCGGGGGGTGTGGGGGGAGCAGCCCCCAGAATAGGAAGTTCGAAGTCTGGTACATTCTATATTATGAGCATTTACAATTTGTGCGATTCGCTCATATGATATAGACCCAGGAAAAAATACATAAGTAAACCAAAAATTATTGTTAAAACAAATATCATTGAATGTAGCCATCCATCCTACACATAATAAATGAAAAAGTAAAGCTCCATATAAATATATGGATTCACTTCATAATCTTGAAATACTGAAACATCGAATTTCAGTATCTCAAAACTATGGAACTGAATCCACAAAACACCGAAACTACAAAACCCCGAGCCCAAAACCACAAAATTCAAAACACTGAACAAACTGCATACACTACAACATACATAGATGAACACCCACATCACAACATAAACAAACAAAAAATACACACATACACATACATGCCCCTCACCCCACCCACTTATATTTACTAACTCCGAGATCACACAAACAGGAAACAAAAGCAAACTTACACATGCACATTCTCTAGTCCTTCACACACACATCAAACACATCAGCACACTCAAACACACTCTAACCGCCACTCAAATCCCTTACAAAACACTCACTTACCTGACAAAACACCTAGATCCACACATGGCACCGCGCACCATAAACAGATAATCCCAGACATCATGTAGCGTAAGGCCATAACCGCAAATTGGAGATATTCAAATTCGCGATTATGAACTTTCACTATTTTAAACATTCAGGTTTATAGTCTCGAGATACTGAAATTTGACATTTCAGTATTTTGAGATTATAAACAGCTCTCAAATATATACAACTTTATAAAGACCCCTCCCCCCCAAAAAAAACAAAGAAAGGAATTTATAACAAAGGACTACAAGGATAAAAATTTCTGTAACTCAGAAATACATTGAAGCATTAACAGAAAAAAATGTGCAACTTTCAAAGAAAAATGGATAACACATTTGTATGATGTCCACTTCAGTGGAGGGCAGCCAGGTATACATCACAAGCTAGCACAGTTTTGTGTGCTAATAATGCAAAAAACTGACCTTGCTAATAAGTAATACAACGCTCTTCTGCACTAGGTTGTCAGCTTCCGAGATTAAACTGTTCATTAAGGTCAGGTAACATTTATTTAGAAACATTTTTAATGGCACTTGCTTTAAATACTGAGTTCTCTAGATGGTGTACTTACTTAGGCAGGGGTTCTAATCTCTCTGCAGTCAAGCAGGGTGTGTGTTGGGATGGGGATTGGTGTAATGGTTAAGGTGTTTTTCTGATAGACACGAGGTACAGGGTTTGATTCTTGGGAAGTATGCCTAGGCTTATAAATGCCCTCTGGGGTTATTATCCTAGTAATCACCTATGAACATGGCTTTGTTAACAGCTTGTGAGAAAAATACAGACAGTAGACCAATAGTTGCACTGTGAAATGCAATCCATCGGTAAAGTTTAAAGTACATCAATTTGTAAAAAAAGAAAACAGCAACAAACCTTTTCAACAAGTCATTTTTCAAACTATGAACATGTTTTTAAAGCAAATAGCAATATCGATCTCTTTGGATCCAAACAGTCTCTTCTACTATGAAGTAAGTTCCTTTCCTACATGACTACCTTTATATAATGCCAATTTAGCCCTTTCAGCACTGTGAGTATGCAAATGAGGTGAGAACTCATTAGCATTCATGAGTTCCACAATCTGCACTAAGTGTAGGGCAGGTAAATATAGAGTAAGAACCTACATGATCGAGTGCCAACACCCTATCAGTGAAAGGACAAACATTGAGAACTATTACCTGCTAAGCACTTGCACACATAAATGATTAGTCTGTTTGCAGGAACCATCTGGGTTTCACAGTCAGTCCTCTTTGATGTACACTTACCAAAGTTGTGTCAGGGAGAAGAAATGTACAAGAACGTCCATGAGTACACTGACTGACTTAACTTGTATGAATTGTTTCTGACCACAGTTTGTACCTCTGAATAACATTGCCTGCAGTTCTAAGGAGGTATATTCATCACTGAAACATATATCAACAGCATGGCAAATCACATATCAGTCTTGCTAGAGAAGCATAGATAAGAGAGTGATGCTTACAAAATAAAGACAAGAAAAGAGCTGCAGCATTGTACATTTTTATTTTATATTGCCTGAGTCAATAGTAGCTTAACTGTTGCCAGTATCACAGGCATCCACACATCTATCTGCAAATAACACAGGACAACTTTCAGAACTTGGTTCTATTGCATTTGTAATGTCAATTGACACTATATCACATTTTGAGTTAATATAACCTATTTTTGTCATGGTATATGTATGTGTTTGTGGCACATACTGATATTAATCTTATATGTGTGCTGTAAATGCCCTGGTGTCGTGGGACTCAAATCCAGAAACTATGCTTTTTGTGTGAGCATACTGATGTTTAAGGAGTTCATGTCCATGTTGCAAGACAACAAATCTGAGGAAGTATCAGAACTGTATATTTATCTACTTATTTCATAATGTTTCCTCTATTTAAGTAAGTTTTTTTCTTTTCTCTTTACCGTTTTCTCAGTATTGCATACTCTTGACCATCAACAGTTCTTAGCAGGGAACAACAATTCACTTCCTAAGGAAGAAAGTGAAAAATTTAATTTCAGACGTCTTCTGTAGCACAAATGAGCCTGGTACGAGTGAACAGCCATTAGCATTCTGGATAGTAGTCAGTGATTAAATTATACCTGTCAGGTGATTTTCTTGGTGGCAAAAAGTGTAAGTGCAACAACCTTAAAGAAAAAAGACAGCTGATGAAGGTTCAAATCCAGGTTACAGATACATTTATGGAGGGAATCAGAATGCCATTTTCAAAAAAATTTTGATTAGGAATGCAACAATAAATGGAAATGAGTATCATAAGTATGTTTATTGCAACAGATTTTAGATTACTGCTTGTTATAGAAGCCCAATAGAATGTGTGTAAATTATGTAAACATAACAATTATGATATTTAATTTAGAATGCTCACATGTAGTTATGATGTGCACAATATTTTTTATAATAATTATGAGTTATCACAGTATGTATTTATGATGATTTAATATCAAAAGTCTGAAAAGCTAATGCTCATGTGATAGAATGACCAAAAATAACATTGGGAACTGTCATGCTGATTATTCAAAATGTCTTAATGTTTGGAAGTCTAAAATTGACATTTGGCATTTTCTATACGGTTCATCATCCACAAAAAAGATATTGAGAAATCATAATCAGTTTTACTGTTTTGCAGGGAGTAAGCCTCCCTGCACCCCTGCCACTCCCTGCTAATTATAAATGCTAAGTCTGAGACTGCACTACAGTGAGGAAAAGGGTAAATTTCCTGATAATCACTATATTGTGATCTAACTGTAAATAGTGACAGTGACAACCACGAATGCAAGCTGCTTCTTGATGTTCTGGTGGCGATGTAATTTCAGGTCAGGATTTTCACTTTTTGCACCTTTACCCTCGACCATCTGAGTGATGTTAAATTAACTTTCAGGCTTTTGATAGTAACCCATTTATGACAGTATGTGTTGTGGTATGTATGTAACATTATCCACCATGTATTTCTCAGGTTATGGAACTGTATACATCCAAAATGTATTTACAACATAAATACTGCCTTCTAGATAGAAATGCAGCCCCATGACTAAGTAAAGACACAGACATACAGACATTGCTTAAGTGTATTTCCATTAATTTTTAAGTTAGTATCCTTCTATTTACCATTTTAAAAAGTAAGTTATTGTGAGGCTTTGACAGTTAATAAACACATTTTAATATTTTACCCCTTTTTTTTCTCATGGTTTCAATTCCTAAGTGGTACTATTCATTGTAAGTCCCAACAGCCCAATATGCCACAAATCATACCATTTGTCCTCCAAGCAACCATGATTATGACAAGCACCATAAAGCATTTCATTGTTTAACATTGGAGCATATGTCAATAGTCTGAGCATCAAACATGGCCAAATCTCACTGCCATATTTCACCCCTTCCATGTTTTTTGATGTAATTACCAGTGGGTCTGCCAAGTCATTGTTCTGCTTCCAATTGTGCAAATGCAGCTGGAAAGGCTGTGCAGCTTTGAACACCAGCTGTTACATGAGTGGCAAAGATAGTGATGGAGTTTAGAACAAGTATGTGGGGTGTTGAGGAGTCCAGGATTTTTGTGGGACTCCTTGTGAAGTTTTAAAGTTGGGGGCTGCTTTAGGGGGATTATATTGGGTTTCAGTATACGGCTGAGGCTTGAAATAGTTTGGCCAAATCTGGCTCCAGTGCAACTGGTGTTCAATGTATGGTAATCTTATCACCTCTACAGTGTCATGAAATTGTGCAACCAGGATCTCCCAAGCTAGTGTCAGGATGATTTAAATACTGTAAACACCCCTCAGTTTGGTAACTATGCTGACCCATCACCTGTCTATGATACAGCATTAATTAACCGGCTAGCAAAAGTATTCATTATACTTTTATATATCTTTTGTTTTCTTTTCTCTAATGTGCAGCTGCAGCAGAGATAGCAAAAACCCACTGGGTGCATCAGAAGACTAATCGCCTCACAGAGGCACAGGGTCAGTAGGTCAGGTCTGAAGCCAAGGAAGAGCAGTATCTTCAGTCCATCACTCTGTATCATCTTAAGCAGAAATACCTTAACTTTTGTATTGGACTTGCATGCCTGATCCATTAGCTTTTGGTTACTGCATTAGGCAATCAGTCCATTAGATTAATTGTGTGTTGGTTCACTACCCAGAAACAGATATTAGAATTTTTACAGGGTACTATTTATAAGATATTAACGGCAATATTGCTTGACATTGACAATTCAATATTTGCAAATGCAGTTATTAACTTTGAAGGCATATATCTGGTATGGCATATTTTATTTGTCATACCATACCATTGTGGGTTATTTAATGGCACATTCATGCTTTCCCATCATATTTGGATGTGGCACTAGGTGTACTTTCTTATTTCTCATATTGCTTTATTTATTGAAATAAAAAAAAGCAATGTGACAGGCCATTGATCTATTTCTTTCTTTTTGGTCTCCCCAACCCGATTTCTTTTTTTCATATATATTCCTTTTATTTTCTTTAACACATTTCTGCTGAAACCAAAAGGATCATCAACACAGGGTGCTAGACTGTAGTTCAGCCCTCCATACCTCCATAGGTGGCTGCAGTGGCACAATCACAGGCAGCACAGACACCCAGCACATCTGGGTCGCAACCTGTCTATGTTGCCTCCACAAGTCCTACCCTACCTGCACCACCTGCGTCAGGTAGCTCTGCTCTGGTTGCTCGAGCAGTGATACGCTGTGGCTTCTGTGCCTCAGTCTGTAGGGTTTAAAAGATCCTGCATTGTATTGCCAAAATAATGCCACATGCAGCAAAGACAAAGGCAGCTGACAAAGGAAATAGTGATGATGAAAATTCTGAGGGAACGGGCGATATTCTCACTGTTATCAAGCTGGACGTGAATGCACCTTCAAGATCCCCCACCTACTGAAAATCATGGAGTCACCCACCCTTTTGTTTCCATCACCATACCTGTCTGCCATATATGTCTTGTATGTCGATGTATTCTGCCTAATCTACCCTACCCTACATACCCAATCTTCTCATTCTTATGCACCTTTCCAAACATTCCTCTCGCAAAAAGAGGGCATCTGTTCAACAAAGAAAAAAATATGCACCTTACATAGCTTTCCACTTCACCCGTGTGTCATCTTAACTCCCTTTATATGGTCCAATTGGCTATAAAACATTATTCTGTTGTTGGGACTCATCCCGGGTATGGTGATTCTCCAAAGTTATGACAATCTGTGTACAGTACTGCATTTATGTTCTGAAGATGTGGAAAGCTATGGTGTTCTCCCGCCACCCCCTGCTAATTCATGTAGCTTTCCCCTGCACTTTACCTCTGCTTGCCCCCAGTTTTCACCACTGTCCTATCAATCCCTTTTTCACACATTAATCTTGTCTAAAAATAGAATGACACACAGCACACATGATCAGAAATGGGCCATAGAAAACCCTTCACTTTTTGTTGTCTGCATTTCCGCAGAGGTTGGTATCATGCACCACTGCTGAGTGATGGTGAATGTCATTTAATATCCTATGATAAAAGCTGAAGGTTTTAATTTCAGATGTACTAACAATGTTTACTTTGTGCAAATGTGCTTAAAGCCACTGCACTATGGGAATACAGAGTACAGAAAGGGTACAGGCACTACTTTGAAACAGTTACTCTAACATGTATTGTGCTAGATGTAATAAACTAGAAGTTCTAGTATGATATATTGAGATAAATCTCTGCCTATAGACTAATGTTTTAGCAAAGTGTCATGGGCAAAATTACAGCCGTACATCAAAGTATTTCATGACATTTTATATTCCTATCATATATTTAACTGCAAATATCTGTGTTTCTCTCCAGTTACAACATTTCAGTAACATGCCATTTGAATAGTGCAGCAAGAAAGCATTTGCGAAAATATTCTCTCCCCAAGAGGGAGACTCAGTAAACCACACTTATCCTGTTCATGTCTTAATCTTGTTTCCACTCTCCTACTCTTCCTGCTCTCTAAAACAAACACTTTATTGTGCAGAGCATGACAGATTAATAATGAGGAAAAACCTAGCAGTAACACACCATAGAGATGGTCCTAAATCTTCCATAATCAAAAATACTGCTGTTTCTCTCTCCATACATACATACAAACATACATACATACAAATATTTCAAGCACAGGCATTAATGCCCTTCTATTCTCCCAATATACCAAAACAGCTGTTCCCAAAATAAGTGTCCAGGCTGTTCTTAAAAATATTTAAACCAGCACTTGCTTTAATGTAATTTGGTAGTCTGCTCCATTCATCAGCTGCTCACTCAAAGAACCCATTAGTACACTTCTCATTCCTATAGAATCTTCTACATAGGTTATATGACGATTCTCTAGCACTTTTTGATAACCCCAAACATTCCCAGAGGTAGTTGTCCCTAAATGCACTATATAACTGACTTAAGGTCTTCTTTTAAATATCTGTATGAGACACTGTACACATTTCCATACCTGTCTTTCATAATAACTTAAATTTTCATATCCATGGATGTTTTTGGTATCTTTCTGCTGTAGTCTTTCCAGTTTACCCATGCTTGTTTTCCCTATAAGGTTTCCATATTTTTATTCCATACTCAAATTTGGGTTTAATGTAATTAGCAAACAATGACTTTGTCATTTCTGATTTCCTAGACTTTATAAATCTTTTTATACAACCTATGGTTTTATAACTATCATTAACCAATTGGATGATATGATCAGGTAAAACTCAAAGTATTACCGATATACTGATGCCCTTAAATGAATCTAGAGTTTCAATCACTGTGTGTTGTATTAAATATTCTCCTTTCAGTTTATGCCTCCCAAATCTCATATGATTAGTTTTGATGTATTTATCAGCATATTATTCTCCTATGCACAAATGGTCAGTTTAGCCAAGCTCTTTTGCAGGCATGCCCTGTTTGTAATACATGTAATTAGCTTTCCCGATTTCAAGTCATCTGCATACAGACTGTAGAACACCTTAGATGAACAAGATAAGCCTGAAAGATGCAATATAAACAAGTATGGGCCTATGACAAAATCCTGAAAAATACCCTTACTGTAACCAAGAATTCCACCTGTCCAGTTGCTGCATGATACTTGCCCTGTTTGTAAGTCATGCAGTTATCCATCTTATCAAGAGTACATCAATACCTAGTTGTTCTAAATTATTGATCAGTGTTTTGTGTATGACCATGTCAAATGCTGAAGTTAAATCTATATAAATTACACCACAGCACATTTTTTTCATTCATAACTGTTATTATATTGTAACAGAACATCATGTTACAGGTAGGAATAGATCTATTTTCAACATATGATTGTTGCTATATGGTTTCAAACCCCAACCTTTCAAATTCTGGCAATAACTTCTAATACCACCATCTCTATTATTTTTACAAAACATGAAAGTAAACGTAAGTGTCTGTATCACTCTGGGTTTGTCCTACTACCCTTTTCCCCTTTCCCTTAAAGACAGGTTTAATAAGTGCATGTCTCTAATCTTGAGGAATCTCCCCATATTTATATCACCTGGTAAATAATAGATATAATTGCACTGTAAGCTCTTGCTGAAGTGTTCTCAGGTAATTAGTACTAATTCCTTCTCATCCCTGTGCTTTGTATGCATCCCATTTGCATAGTTTTTTTTTCCAACATAAACTAATTTGATTTCAGTATCTGAGGTTACACCTGTATGTCACTAGGACAACACATCACCCCCTTTGTGGAGCCAAACTGTTTTGCATCAGATTTTTTAGATATATCTATAATGTGTTGTGTCTGAGAATAAATCTGAGAATCTACACAGAGTTTATCAGTTTTTATGTCTTCACTCCTTCTACAGCTTATGTATCTATAAAGGTTTTTTTATTCTGATCAATATCTTTATATACATTTTCTTCAAATGTTTCTTGATCTTGTCTTATACTATGCTTAATTTGTTTGTTCGACTTGTTTATTTCAGTTTTCAAAGTTGTAGTCAACCTCCTTTTCATTTTTTTATATATTTTGTCTTTCACCTTAATCAGGTATCTTGTTCTTATGGAAATACACCCACCTATTGTTGTATGCCTAGATCATGATGTTAAACGCTTTTTTGCACTCAGACAATTTCTCTTTCCAAACTTTTCATATTTCTTCTTCATTTTTTTCTACTAAGCACATCAGTTAGATCAGTTAGTTTTACATAGTATTGGTTTAGATTTTACTTTGGTATAATTATTTACCAACAAGTAAACCATTATAACCCCATAATCACTGCACATCAATGCTGGTAATTTCTTTAGGAACACAATCAATGCCTGGTATGTTCTGTTCCCTGGTATTTTTTTATTTTATTTTTACAATCTGAAGCAATTGTTTCTGAAAACACATTGTGAATAATTTCTTTATTAACTTTGTTTAATCGATATTATTGCAGTCCTTTTCAGTTAAATTTAAGCCCCCGGACACTATTATTCTGCCTTCCTGTATTTCATGCAAGAAATGTACAAATTCCTCTAGGTCATCAGCACTTGACTCTGGTTGTCTATACACTCCAACAATTGTTATATGTTGCAAGGTTGTCTTTATTTTCACAGTTACACAAGCTTTAGTATTGGTGTAGTCAATGTACATGTAATAATCGCAGGTCTCATAACTATCTTTAAACCCTATCATAATACCTCAACCTGATTTTTTTTGTTGAAACAAACAATTAACAACATCAATTTTGTGGGAACATAGCAAATTTTCACACCAAAACCTCTGTAAGGACGGCAGGTGCTTAGGCTCAAAAAAACAAAATGCAAAAGAGCAAATATCCAGTACTCTACTGGAGCATACATCTTTTAATGTGTAAAACACAAGAAACAGACTGGTTTCAGCCCAATGGCCTTTTTCAATGTAAAACACAATCAATAAATGCAACACATTATATATCAAAATAGAATAGAATAATTAAGCCCAATTAAACAATTATTACAAATGTTCATTGAGACCAGGTGAAAACATTACTCCCAGCTTAACAATCCAAGATTTTTCTTTTTTATTTACCAGTTTGTGACAACCAGTTTTCATTGATCTATGTCTCAAAATTCTATCAATAACAATAAATTTAAAGGTAGCTGTCTTACGAATAATGGTATGCTTATATAAAGCATTGGCTGAATGCTTATTTCTAATACTGCTAAGATGTTCTGAAATCACAATTTTAGGGGTCTGAAGGTTTGGCCAACATAAAAGGCTGTGTGTGAACAAGTTACCAGATAAATAGCCCAATCACTATTACAGTTACCAAACACTTTTATAGAAAAAACTTTAGAAGTTTTTTACTTGAAAACTCCTTCGTTTGACAAATAAATTTACAGAAAAAACAATGTCCACAAGGGTGGCACTCTACCACTTGTCTACCATCTATAGTAGTTTGTACAGAGTATGTTAAAGGCACAAAATGTTTATAATGACTGAAATAGCTATTCAAGGTTTTGCCCCTACGAAAAGAAAATGAACATTTATGTCCTAATAGTTCTCATAATCTATCATCTGTCAAAAGAATATCCCAATGCTGTTGCACCAAATCTAAAACATCTAGGAGTGTTTCTGCCATAGGTGGTAGTGAATCTGATTTTATTATCTGAATGAAGACCCAGATTTTTATATTTAAGAAGCTCATTTCTTGAAAGTAGTTGTGCTTCCCTACTGGTCTGCCTTACCTTATCCAGTGAATAGCCACATTCACCAAAATGGTTTATTAGATCTTTCTCAAAATGTATATAATCTTCAGTATTTGAGCAAATGTTCCAATAAAAAATTATTAACGCTCCTAACATTAACAAGCATCAGAGATGCATCAAATCTTGCTAACTGTTACATTTTTTTACCTCAGAAAAATCCTTTTGTTTGTCAAATATTACAAAATATCTGCTCCAAAAATTCTCTTCCTGATCTTGACAAATGTATGACATCCTGCCTGAACACGTGCCCAATATTAGGCTCAGATGCTCTGCACACTTTCATTTTTAAAATGGGGTACTTTTTTCATGTAGGTATTTACCCACAAAAATCTTTTCATTCATGGTGCGCTGATATGTCCTAACACCTGTACAAAGCTATGCTATCTAAGAGGGCTGTAAGTTCCCTACTAACAGTCAAAGAGTCTTGCAGATGACATCATTTGTACCAACATGAATAAAAACAGATCCACACTTCTTATATTAAGACAGTCTAAGACTTGTCTCACATCATCTATCTTTGCTCCTGGCAAACGTAACACTATTCAATGTCAGTTGTCTTCTCTGCAAATAGAACAACTAGGTATCGACGTACTCTTGATAAGATGGATAACTGCATGACTTACAAACAGGGCAAGTATAATTTCCTGTAATAACTGAGTCTCCAATTACAAGAGTATATTTTATGACCAGATCTGAAGACTATTAAACTTCTAATTCAACAACATCTGCTCTGCAAGTTGTTACAAAAGAATGATCTTCATCAACATTAGTCTTATTAATCCCACTGTTTTCATCGTGTATTATATTTGCAAGCATACAATTCTTATCCAGCTGGCTTTGTGCATCCAAACCTTAAGCCATGTTAACAACATCTGTCTTTCTCATCTTTTTTTTTTTTTTTTTTTACAGTAATATTCTTCAGTTCGTCCATGTTCATTTCTGATTTTTTCCTTTTCAACTGCCACTAGCCTCATTTTGCTACCTTCTATTTTGGAAAAATGGCACCTTTTCTGTAGACTGAAGGTTTTCTGATAGAAAAATGTTATCAGTCCCTGTAATCTTTGCATTACATAATGAAGATGTGTCCTTTTTAGCATGTATTCTTTTCACTTTACAGACATTTGTCAGTTTCTTTTTCTTCCTTGTTATCTGTTATGAAAATCTTCATTTCCTACTAAATGCTCTGAATCCAAAGATTGAAGAATACTTCTATCCAGAATTCCAAACTTGTCAGGGGCATCATCTTGTTTCATAGGGGCTGAGCGATCTTTACAGACAATAGACACATACTTTCCTAAATATGCTCTATTTGCTTTATGCCAAAAATTATTTATTGCACCTGTCCATTCGTTAATATATGCAGCAACAGTTATAGGTAAGTCTAGATTTAATACTAATAATAAGCAAATCATTCAACTTTTGGCATGAGGAACACAGATCACCAGTGTTATCAGGCGTTACCTTTAAATATATATTTATTATACTGTACAAGATATTTATGCTTTAGCAAATCATTAATTGCATACTCATTTAAGGAATCCATATTCAACTGCAAATGAATAAAATATTCTAAAATAAAGGAATAATCAAAATCAGTAACCACAGAATTCAACGATAATTTAAATCAAGTTCTATGAGAAAAATCATGCAATTAACAATTAAATACAAAATTAAGTACATAAAAGTGTTGTTCTGACTCTACAAGTCCTGAAAGTCAGACAAAAGCTTGAATTCCTTTACATCATGTGTGAATGTGCACAGCAGCTTGAGTGTGACTTTTTAGCTAACTAGGTCCCTTAAGATGGCTACAGTTTGCCTGTCTAAAACCTATGCCTTTCTAACAAAAAAAACCCCAGTAAACTTTAAAGATAAAACAATAAAATATAAATCTAAGTAAATATTCTTATCTACAAGCTATCCCTTCCTTCTTACAAACAGTAAAAAACAGTGGTAAGAAATAAAATAGAAATTCAAATAAAACTTCTCTTACCAGCAACCCCACATTCAATCACAAAGCCAGACAGGATTGTTTAGACCAACTCTGGATTGTCCTCTTTACAGTCTGTGTGAATTTATAGCTAACCACGCCACTTGGAATGGTTAGAGTTGGCCTGTCTAAAACATATCCCCTTCTAGCAACTAACAGTGAAAATTAAAAGTAAAACAGCAAAATATAAATCAATTAAAATCTTCTTGTTTATATGCTATTCCTCCTTTCCTATAATCAGTGGAAAAGAGTTGTAAAAAAATAAAATATAAATTCAGATAAAAACTTCTGTTACCAAGCTACTGCACAGTCAATCACAAGCCAAGAAAAGATTGCTTAAATAAGTTCTGGGTTCTCTCTCTTTTTCTGTTCACATCTTCTTGTTTAGTTAGTTGTCATTGCCTTTCAATTGTGAGATTTAAATGTTGTGAGGTAGGAACTCATATGTGGAGCAGTGAGATAATAGTAAGGTCAGTAGATTTCTTTTCTAATACTGTCAAGGTTTGAATCCAGATGTATGCCATAGTGTTTTTGAATATTTGGGGTGTAAGTGTTGGTTATACATTTTCTTAGCACAACATTATCCTGTTGCTATATTAATGTGCTTGTTCCCTATTAGGACCAGTGTCTTGTATAGATCTTGCTTGAATAAGTATGATGGCAAACTAAAGAGTAGCACAACATAAATATGTGCAGAAATGCACCATAAAATAATCCTGTCGCCAACTGTCCACCTCTTCTCACCCCTTCTGTGTCATCAAAAAAAAGTCTTGATTCAAAACTATTTCCATAAACTATGTTTTCACCAGTAATTTCATGTGTTTCATAATACACCTGCCTCATACAAGTAAGGATTGGAGAACTACAACTGTCATGACTAATGTGTAAATCATGTCACAGGAAATATGACCATAACCCATATGTGTTCTGTATTCCATCAGATTTATACATGGTTGTGTGTCTGTACTGCTTATTTGAGTGAAGCTAAGCATGGGGCACCACTGACTATGGCTAATTTCCATTCTAAGTTCAACACCTAAGATATGATTATGCATATGCTAATATTTTGCTATCAGCTGTGATTTAGGGAGAGAGTTAAAAAATTACAAGAAGGAATTATCTGAGTAGGTTGTACATCTTCTGCATATGTTAATGGAATTTTGAAACCAAGGCATGTGGATTGCAAAGTAATGTTGACTCAATTAATTCAAAGATTCAAAGATTCAAAGAAAACTTTATTGTCATTTAGGAAACACAAGTGCAACTTAAACGAAATTTTGGGTATCAGCTTGTCATCAGAGTACAGAGGCAATTTAAGTATAAAAAAAATAATACATGATGTATACACAACTATTTGAATAATTAATACACATAAAAATACTCCTTATAACCTATTTCTAGTCAGGTAAAACTACCCATACATATAACCTAAACATAGCAACAAATAATACTATACACAGAAAAAGAGAAGAAAAGGCAGTTCATTAATATTGCACATTAAAAATTATTGCAATTGCACTTTTAAGAGAAAGATATTCCACTTCTGTAAGAATATATTAACTACACTGAAATAATCTATCACTTTCAGTAAAATATTACTAGTGACATCACGTTTGGCGGTAGGAGACGTCCAAGTTAATGTCAGAGTTTATGAGCCTTATTACTGTTGGATAGAAGCTTTTCAGGAGCCTGGAGGTCCTACAGCGGATGCTGCGGTACCTCTTGCCTGATGAAAGTCTAGCAAACAAGCCAAATGCTGGATGTGATGTGTCTGTAAGTATTTTGTATGCCTTTCCAATGTTTCTTGTGGTAAAAAATGATTGCAAGGTTGGAAGATTTGTGCTCATTATCTTCTCCGCTATCCTCACCACTCTTTGAAGCTTCTTCCTTTCTGCTATAGTACTGTTTCCTTACTACACAGTAAAGTTGCAGGTGAGAATACTTTCAATAGCTCCTTTATAGAAAGTGTATAGAGCATTCAGAGGAAGCCTTGCTCTTTTGAACCTTTTCAGGAAGTGCAGACATTGGTGAGCTTTTTTAATTATCTACCCTGTGTTCATGGACCAAGAGATGTTTTCTGAGATGGGTACCCCCAGAATGTTGTAGATTGAGCTTTCTCTACCACCTCACCATTGATCTCAAATGGTGAGCGAATGGCTGGCCTTTTCCTGAAGTCAATAATAATTTCTTTAGTTTTGTTGACATTCAAATCCAAGTTGTTATTTTTGCATCATTTGATCAGAGACCTGACTTCGTTCCTGTATTCCCTGTCATCATCTTCCCTTATGAGACCCACTACAGTGGTATAATCTACAAATTTGATGATATGGTTATGGTGAAATTTCGCAGAGCAGTCATGGGTAAAGATGGTGAGTAGAAGAGGCTAAGTACACACCCTTGAGGCACACCAGTGTTGAGTGTAATGATACCTGATGTGTTGTTACCAGCACATGTCTTCTGCGGTCTTCCAATCAAGAAGTCAAGGATCCAATTACAGAGGCTCTTGTTGATGCCAGGGTTAGTTAATTTGCATATGAGTTGCATCAGAACCACTGTGTTGAATGCTGAGCTAAAGTCAATGAACTACGGCGTGACATAGTTCTTCCTCTCTTTAAGATGTTCCAGAGAGGTGCAGGCCCACCAAAATGGTATCTGCAGTGGATTTGTATGGCCAATAGGCAAACTGTAGATGATCAAAGGTTGGTGGCAGAACTTCTGACAGATGCTTTTTTACTATTCTTTAAAAGTATTTTATGACATTTGAGGTTAGTGCCATCAGTCTGTAGTCATTTAAGCAAGTTGGATTGGCTTTTCTGGGCAGCAGGATTATATTAGTTACCTTAATGCTTGCTGGCACTCTTTCAACAGTCAGGGAGGTATTGAAAATATCTGTAAGGATTAGGTACAATTGGTCTGTGCATTCTCTTAATACTGTGCCCAGAATGTTATCGGGCTGCAGCCTTCCTGGGCTTTGCTTTCTTAAGTTGGCTTCTCCAGAGTTAAGTTTGAGCACTGTCTCATTCTGACCAGTGGGTAGCTTTGTATCCTCCAGGTTATTTTTTTCCACAAATCTGCTATAGAATGAGTTCATCCGGTCCAGATATTCTGTGTTGTCACCACATTGAACTGACTTGGTCTTGTAGTGAGTTAGTTGTCTGTTAATGTATGTCTGCATACCTGTGGTTATACTTGCAACTTTGTTAAAATGCTGTGTACATACATAATCCATCACTGTTATTCAGAAGTACACTAAAATATTTTGGAAGTGTCTTTTTGTATTCGCAATGCATAATGTGCAAGCATGAGGCAAGATGACTGAAAGTGATATGATAAATGGTTACTACTTGCATGCAATCATCCTGGGATGAACTGTCATAATGCTTGCTTGACAATTCACTGTTTTACAGTTGTGATTGTCATTGACACAACATACTGCGAATCAGGTACATGGTACACAATGCACATGAAAGACAGTATATAGATGTTAGCAGAGAAGTATGTTTATTACATGGAACAAGTACAGTGCTAGTACTTTGGCCTGTCTGGAGATATGCATTTTCTCAAAACATGTGATGCAGTGTGGCTGATTTTCCAAACAGTGAAGGTTTAATACTTACAAATGTGCATTTTTATATCATTAATGTTAGACTTCTCCTGTGTTGTTTGCTAGTCATGCTGTGTTCTCTAGATTATGTAACTAGTTAACTAGGTGGCTCAAATCTGACAGTGGTCAGCTTGTGTGCATGATGCTAGTGTCAGGTAAGTAAAGCATCAGCAACAGATATGCTATGTACATTTCCACTCAGGAGAAAGCTTTAACTTTGGACACAGCTCTGTCTAGATGTTATCCCTCTTTAACACAAACATCTTATCTACAACATACTAATGTTGTCATCCTTTTAGAAGTGCACTCTGTCACTATAAAATTGACTTCTCTTGTGATGCTTGCTGTTAACATTATGATGTATAAATTGTGTAATTAGAGAGGTAGGAGGTTCAGATCTCACAATGGTGAACATGTGTGTCTGGCTTCAATGTCAGGTATGTATATATTCCTGAATAGATAGTATGTATCTACTTCCTCGGGGGGGGGGGGTTAACCTGGGAGAGGACTCTCCCATCCACATATCCCACAGATGTCTTATCTGCAACAAGCTGGTGAGGTCATCCTTTCATAAATACATTATCTCACTATAAAAGTCAGACTTCTCTTGTGGATTTTGAGGCTAATGCTGTCTTCAATAGACTGTGTAACTAGATATGTGGGAGGTTCAAATTTCACAGTGGTGAATGTGTGTGTGTGTGTGTGTGTGTGTGTGTGTGTGTGTGTGTGTGTGTGTGGTTTCAATGTCAAGTACATATAGCTTCTTAAATTGATCTGCTGTATGTACCTCCATTAAAGGGAAGAATTTCACTTGGGAGAGAACTCTGTCATCCCCTATTCCTTCTTTTATTACAAACATAGTGTCTGCAACACACCGATGAGGTCATCCTTGCATAAGTGCAATTGTTCAGTATAAAAGCCAGACTTCTCCTGTGGCAGTTCTGGTTAATACTGTGACTTCTAGGTTCTCTAACTAGATAGGTAGGAGGTTTGAATACAACATTGCTTAAATGGTGTAATTGTGTGTACTGTCATGTACAAACTTGCTCTGTGACAACACCCCTTATGTAAACATCCACTATTTTCACTGGCAGAGGGATACTGTAGGAATTTTTATTCCCCAGGCAATACCCAGTTTTGGAAACACAATGGTTACATTATGCTTTCAAAATGAATTACATCACAGTTTTAGTGTGACGTATTATGTGGCACCTGCTGCTGACACTGTGCTCTCTAGACTGCATATCTAAATATGTAGGTGGTTTGAATACAGCAATGATTGACTACTTTGACTGTGGTTGTCTATCATGCTCTGTAGAAAAGGCTTATAATGCATAGAAGATGTGTAACTGTATTTTTACTGTGCTCTTCAACCACCTTCTTTTCTATTTTTAGAAGAACATCATACACAATGGTTAAGTCACCCATTCAAATGTACACTGTCACAACTATAAGCCAACATTTTTTGTGGTGCATGTGACTAAGCCAATTTTCTGTACCTTGTAATCTTAGGTAGTCAGTCCAAATCCAGCTATTACTCCTTAGAGTCGCTAGTTTCAGTATAACTGTGAGTGTGCATGCAGGTAACAATGTTGTCACTCGGTTATTTGCTATGTACATGTACAGCTTGGTATTCCTATTAACAGAATATCTGCTCATTTTTCACACAGAAATGCTTTATTGGATAATGATGATGCCATTGGATGAAATTTGCTTTTCCTACGACTAATAGTAAGGCTTTTCCTGTCGCATAAAGACACAAGACTGTGTTCTTATGTGGTTGCCTTAGTAAGGCATGTGTTCGAATCCATGATCATCAACACATTATGAATGATTGTCATCCTCATTTAACAGTGACAACTGCATTATACATTGTGTGTGTTTGGGTATACCTTGCAGCAGACACTGTTCTGTGAGAAATATACATATAGCAACATTATTTTAAAGAACTTGCATATCCCTTGCTACAATAAAATTATGTCACAGCTTCAAACAACAAAATATCTCACAATTTTAGCAACATTTGCACCATGGTGTGTTCATTCTTCACAATATCCTGTGGCTTTTGTCTTCACATAGTTAGGTGTTCAAAACCCACATTTAGTGACTGTAAGCATTGTGTATCCTTATGATGTCATGCATGATTGATATTGTTGACTGCTATAATGTGTACAACTATAGTGGGAAAAACATCGCTTCACTGTTATCTCATACAAATTTATTGCAATACAATCATATGCTGTGATAACTTTATATAGGTGGAGTCTCAATGTTGTGTTAAGACTTCCACTGTGACCCATGTGATACATACATGTGTCATTAGTTGGTGGATTTAAATAGCTTAATGTCCAATTCTAGCAAAAGAAATATATATGAATGTACTGACGTTATATAAACAACACTGCATGAAGTTATTATTATCAATTTTACTTTGGAGAAAAAATATAAACTCATTTTGTAATTTCTTGGCAGTGAAGCAGCTGTTCTGTGAATGTCGTGGTGTGAGCGCTCTGGCAGAACACGCGTTCAATAATGACTTGCATAGCATATCTACATAGAAAGAGTATAGTTAAATTCCAGGGCTGTGTATAAAAACCAGCAGAAACAGCTTCCTTGGCCAAGAAACATTGATATTGCACAGATCACAGTTGTATGAATATTAACATAGTTAGCTCCTTGTCATTGTTCTTATAAAAATAATAGTGTACAAATTGTCATAAAATGACCTTTCTTTCTTCACACATTAATTTCATTTATTTGTGACAAATCCATTGCTATGTTGTATGGCAGATGCAGTCAATACACAACTTTGTAGTGTATAGTATGACAGGCAAGGGTTTGTATCTAGTAAAATCTGTCTGTCACATAACTGTGCCAAACTGGAATGGCTTAGGAAAAAAAAAGTACTTATGACACAGTCAAAGCCACCTTTTTAAGGCATCACCCTCCAAGGTAGGGGATCAATATCCATTACAATAGGAAGGTGCCATAAGCCCTTCAAGTGTGTTCATCATGACACAGCCACACATAGTATGCCTATTTCTGTGGCATCAAAGGTTGATATGCATCTTTCTGATGTCTCTTCTGGCATGTATTTGAGTCTGGCAAGATGCGGCTATTGAGTATGTTATTGATTGCTCACAGGCATTACTTAGTTTGCAAATAATAGTGCTCTGTATTGCATGTCTTCATCCAGACATTTATCTGTTACTGTGATTCTTTTATTTACACTGCATGGGATATGAGGACTTACATAACATTTCCTACTGCATGGTGTTATGCAAGATCATCATAAAGTGTGATTTGTGCTCTGACACTATCTTGTGTGGTTTGTTGTCTACATGCTGTTATGGCAGTGATCACTGTAATTTGTTTTGACCATGCCCAGTATAATTGTATACTTAGATTGGCTAATGTGACTTGTTTAGAATGGCTGTTGTTGGCATGCCAGTGTAATTGTAATAGGCCTAGTCTTCCTTGCTGTCTTCACTTGTCACATTTTAAAACAAAGCAAAACAAAGAAAACATTTTAAACAAAGATTAAAATAGAATATTAAAGCCAGTTTTTATTAAATTGTAAATCATGTTTCAACTGCTCACTTACCACTGAATTTGGTCCCACTCAATTGCTGAGCAATTATATTTCTAGAAAAAGTTTACTCTTCATCCCAATTTAAAGACTGTAGACCAATTTAAAATGTCTGCCCAATTACTAGAATATTTGAAAAATAAATATACCAACAGATGTTTAAAAGCATAAATAACTAGGAACTGCTTTGTTACTGACAGCATTGATTTAGAATGTTCTTCAGCACTCATCTGCACTGCTGTCAGCATATATCTTTTAAAGTAGCATTAATGATAACCTCATTACAGCAGGTGTATCTGAAGATATGACATCCCTTTGAGATAATAAACCTTCCCCTTTTTTAACAACTTAATTTTGGTGAAAATGTCATATTTTGGTTTAAAATCTACTTGCAGGATAGACCATTTCAAATCTTTGCTAACAACCTATTATCTGATACAAGTACACTAAACAGCAGAGTTCCTCGAGAGTCAATTCCTGGACCTCTGTTCTCATTATTCCTGAATTTTATATCTTACAACTTACATAAACTAAAGTAATCATGTATGCAGATGATATCCTTCTTTTAGAGTCTCATGAAACTCATCAAATACTGCAAGTAACTCTCTATTCACAAACCTCTGCAGTTGGTTACACAACAAAAAACACAGCAAATAAACTGGCATCCCTTCTTTCTTTATACATGGCAGATTTAAAAGGTTATTCTATACTAAATATCACGCAATAAAAATATATATTGGGGTAATTATGAATCCATTTGTGAGCTTCAACATACACACAGACAACTTTATGACCAAGTTAGTAAAACAACTAAAAGTAATGCTGTCCTTTCTCTCTCACCTTCTCTCTTCAGGTGTAAGCAGGGTATCTTTTGCCAAAAATGTCCTAAAACCCAAGTTTGAATATGTCCTTCCCCCTAATGCCTTCAATTTGCTAAAACACTAAAAATATGAAGTTGCTGAAAATAAAATAAAATACTTATATTATCTCTGTTTATATGTTCAAACTGCCATCACTGTATCTTGTATGAAAAAGCTCACTGGTTACCAATCACTAGCAGAGCCACCTTTCTCCTTAATTCAGTAATTTTCAAATACTACATCTTGGATACTGCCCAACTCACAAACATTTACTCCAAATCAGAGAATAAAGCTGCTCCATTTGAAACAGCCGGTAAAGTACAATCATATTGGCCATACTTAGATTCAAACTAGCCATAGGAAAACATGCTCTCTTTAGAACAGGACCAGCTGCATGGAGCCACTTACTGCTATATAAAAATGTAGAAAAACTTTCAAACATTCCAAAAAGCCTTATTCAGCACTTGAAAAAAAAAATAATCTAAGTGCAGCTGCTTTCACGATATTTGCTAGATCTGCAGTTTATAATGGCAGGCAGGCATGTGTAGTAATGTTTACTCTTGTACATATTGTGAACATTTTTGGAATGTTTTTCTTGCTACTAACTTTATGCTGAATATTATACTTCATTAATACCTCTATTGTAATTTAGTCCTTACTGTACTCTTGTAACCAGTTCTTGGTTGAAAATGGTCAGTAGACTAGACTACCTACCTGGTCAACAAATTATTAAATAAAAAAAAGAGAGTCCTTAGAGACTTTGTGATGCCAAAAAACGGGGGAATACGGAGTCTAAGAGGAACCCTGGCACACACACACACACACACACAAAAAAAAAAAAAATATATATATATATATATATATATATATATATATATATATATATATATATAGATAGATATAGATATAGATATAGATATATAGATATATCCTGGAAAGATTATATAGAATACCAGATATCATATACATTTTATGGGTTCTAAAATAAACTAGTTGATGTAATTTTAGAATAAATTTGAAATGTATCATGACTGACCACAAACAATGGAGAAAGGAAATTTAAAAATAGCCTGTGAATTTTCATGAATACAAGTGAGCTCTGACTTCCTATGACTAAACTACAAGCCTATGTACACACACACACACACATATACATATATATATATATATATATATATATATATATATATATATATATATATATACACACACACACACACATATACATATATTTCCACAAACCACACAACGCATAGAAAAAAAAAACTCAAAAGATTTTAGCAAAATTTAAACAAACTCCTAAAACTAGGTAAAAAAATCAAATCCTTTCTCATCTGAAACAAGCATGGGCATTGTAGACAGATTTAACAAACACTTCATATCCACCACTCGACTTAACTCAGACAATAACAACCTATATCCACCCCACCTAACTACCCTGACCACACATCACAACTCATTCTAACAACCATCCAGACAAATCTTATCAAATTCATTAAAAAAATGAAACCCACAACACTAGCTCCTTAAAACATGCCATCCGAATTCCTCAGTATAGTCACTGCCATCAACTGCTGCCATATATCCATCCTCATTAATAGATTACAGAAAATTACATTCCAGCCCTATGGAAAGCTTCCATCATAATCTTGTTACACAAATGTGGCACATCCATCAAACTGTCAAACTACTGCCCAATAGCAATTCTTCATCACCTTTCCAAAGTACTTTAAAAGTACATGCATCAGCAACTCCTAGCCTTTCTACTTGACAATGAAGTATTTTCTCCTACCCATCATGTCTTTCAACCCTATCACAGCACCAAAACATCCATGCTACATTTCCTAGATACTATTAATCAAAGTAAAAATTTGGATAATTTAGTTTCCAACTTTTCCCTGGACTTGTCAAAAGCCTTTATCATGGTCTCACACCAGTTTATCCTATGAAGACTAAATCTTATAGGCCTCACAACTCTTTCAACTAGGTGGTTCACCAGCTACCTAAACAATAGCACCCAGTCTGCAAAGTGGAATGACACCCACTCCACATTCCTTCCAATCACTACAGGAGTCTGCCAAGGCTCCATATTTAGGCCAATAGTTTTCCATATCTTCATTAATGACATGCACAAGGAATCAAAACTCGCCACCATAATACATTATGGTGACTACTTAACTTTAGTTTGCTCAGCTTCAAATCTTCCCATCATAGAAACCATCAGAGAGGAAGCTTTCACCTCTACAGAAAATGGTTAAATAAATCTCAATTACTCTTAAATAACAACATAACCAAACTAATCCTATTCTTTCTTAAAAACATAAGTCAAAGCAACACTGACCTTAATATTATCTTCTCAAACAACACAAAAACTAAAATCATCACCAACAAAAAAATACTAGGAGTAATCCTTGATAAGTTAAAATCTTTTAATAATAATAATAACAATAATAATAATAATAATAATAATAATAATAATAATAATAATTATTATTATTATTATTATTATATTTTTAATTATTAAATTATATTATAATTTAATATGTTACATTTTCTTCAACTTTCCCTGTTTCTAATTCCTTTATCAGTCTTTGTAGAGTGACTTACTTTGTTTTTGAAATATTTTTTGGAAGTAACAGGTTGTTCTGAATCTACTATGCAATGTGTAAGCCTGTCACACTTAATATTCTCATATTTTCTAGATGTACCACATAGTTTTGAGTTTATTATGCTGTTAGTAATTATATAATATAATATCCACTTTCCATGAAGTTAAAAATTATGCTGTGATATGAAGATCAGTACTGTTCCCACAACAGCATTTTACAAAACTACTTGCTTGCTTTCCAAGATGGAAATAAAGTTTCTGTAAATTGATGCAGTTAATTGCTGCAGTTACTACACAGACAGACTTAAACCACTTTTCTGTTCTTGATTTAGACAACACAGGCATTAGATTCTATTAAAATATGTTTTTGTCATGTCTTGGAGTTCATAGGTGGTAAATGACTGTATATTGCCATAACAATAATTATCTATGACAACATGCATCAAACCAATTCAATAGAGCCTCATGATACAAAGCAGTACTATTCTTAGTCTTAAAAAACTGAGAAAGGAACAAACTAAACACTACACTTGTAACTAACACTAAATAAAATTGATGTTCCTTAACTAACTTTGATGTGCTAATTATATGGACCGGGTTAAAACCCACATAGTAGTTTGTATCTTCATGTTAAGTAGAATGTGAAGCCATGTGGATTAAAATACAGTTCTATGCATTTTCAGAATGTTTCTGCAATTGATTTATAAAGCTAGTCCACATTTGTAGAGCTGCTTGCAGAAAACTTCATACAGCACAACCACACACAGTTCCCAGCTGCATAAATAGTACATATAAAGTAGAGTAACATTGATGAATGCCACTAATAATGGAAGTATGCACCAGATCTGCCAATAAAAACACCCAGCTAAATAATGTGCTAGGTTTGATCCATTTACACATAGCAAAAATATAAAATCCGGGTCAGGTATTTAGATAGTCAAAGCTGCAAGCAACCACATTAAAAGTCATAATAAAACACACAAGTAAGAAAATGATTTGGTGTAGTTCTTTGTGTCATGTAATGTCTGGAACACTTAAAAAGAAATGCCTAGGTTACAGCTAGTAGTGGTGTGTATGTTCACAGTACTCACAAACTCAGCCATAGACACTAAAGTGCTACTCATTGCACTAACCACACCACTAATCCCACCAGTGGTGTGGAGATCATACTATGTTTATTGTCAGTGAACATGATCACCAAGCCTTCATGACTTGCCTTACACATGTGTAACATGCATATCATGGTGGCATAACAACAGATACGGTATTACTCCACTGCTTAATATCTTACATGTCTATGACTTGATATACTGGGCACAGTGCAGTCTGCATGCATAGCACAAGGCAAAAAGTGTAACATGTGTAGACATTTAATGCACACAGCAGTAACTGTAGAATGGGTCCATTGTAGGATTTTTGTCTAGTTTAGAGGCAAAATGTCCATTTGCAGCACCAGCTATCCAAGTATGGGAACGGATTGATAGATCTTGGTTGGATCTCTTATTTCTGTGGAAGTAGGAGGTAAAGGATAGCTGCCTATGCAAACTCTTGTTAAGGTCAAGTGCCTCACAGGACAAGAACTGACTTTGGGGAGTGACACAATATGCTTTGTTTGGTGTTTGGTGGATGGTTATGTAAACTAAGGTTGTAGATTTCATTATACATCCCTTGTAAGCCACCACTGCATAATGGCTCCCACTAACTTGTCCACTCATTTCATTTGTGTTTTCACTTCTTGGCTATTAAGAATGATGCTGAATTCATGATAACTTTTGGGGCCTTCGTAGTGAAGATACACACATGAGATTGGTGGAATAGAACTATAGGAGTTCCCGAGAAGAGAGCATGGAAAGTTGGGATAAGACAGAGGACCAGCAGTGCAATGCACTGAGAATGAGATTAAAAATATGTGTGCATGGATCAAGTAAAATCTATAGCAGATAATATGCAATACTATGTGCAATGATAAACTTGCACACACACACACACACACACACACACACACACACACACACACACACACACACACACACACACACACACACACACACACACATATATGTAGGCAAACAGTTGTCAATGTGCGTGTGTGTGTGTGTGTGTGTGTGTGTGTGTGTGTGTGTGTGTGTGTGTGTGTGTGTTTGTTTATATGTATATGTGTGTCTTTGTGTGTTTGTATTTCAGTGAAAGTGTGCCTGTATCTATGTGTGTGTTTGCACAAACATATGTCCTGTACATGACCAGAAATGCTCATTAGGTACCTGTAGCAGTATATTTACAATATCCATGACAAGTAATTTCTAAATGATTCCTGCAAGCAAGTTTTTATACAACCCTTAATAGGTAACATTATCATTCCACCATTTGTAACTGCTTCAGTTAATTAAATGCTTTAGTGTTCTAGTAATATGGAACACAGACTGGAATTCAATAAATACAAAATTGTTTCTCTAATAGTTGACATGAGCTGATCAGTAGTTAAAGATTGACCAGTATCACTAAAAAAGGGAAGCACAAAGATGAAGCTCTACAATCTCATTTCGGTGATAGTAGATAGCTATAAGTGTGTGTGTGTGTGTGTGTGTGTGTGTGTGTGTGTGTGTGTGTGTGTGTGTGTGTGTGTGTGTGTATGTGTGTGTGTGTGTGTGCACGTGAAGAGCAGATACTAACAATTTAAGATGGCATTAGGTTCTCCAAATGTGAGTGATAGGAGAATTATTTTATAAGGTTTGGTATGTCAACTAGAGAAGTGATACAATTCTGATTGTTGAGATAAACACATGAAAGATGATATAAGTATATAGGAAGATCTGAATTCAGAGGACATGGGGTGAAGAACAGTTTGGGTAGTCAAATCCGTACTTTACTATACTCAAAAATGGCCATGAAGAGTAGAAAATGGCCACTTTTTTCAGATTTCCAGAACATATGGAGAAAAGAGGCATAGGTTTTTAAAAAGGTCAGAGTGGACCAGCAGCCAATCATATTTCACAAAGGAAACAAGAGTTTGTAGTTACCTCATCTGTCCCAGGATGAAAAGAAGAATGCATTTCAGAAGAGTTGGGAGGGAAATCAACATCAGAGGCAGAATACAGCTTTGACTAAAAAGGAATGAAAACAGAACAAGAACATGAATATAGATTGACAAAATGAGAGAGAGTTGCAGGCAAAAGCTGTGTATCCTAAGGTCATTTAGAATAATAGTTTACACAAAGAAAAAAATGATTCTCCTTGTACTAAAACATGTTATCTTCTGCCTTATCTTGTGGAAAAGTCTTGGTTTAGCATATGTCCAAAAAAGTTCCGTGCTATAGCTAAAGTCCCACCAAACAACAAAATACAGAATCCAAAAAGAAAGAATGGCAGGACACTGCTGGAATAACTCCTTCTTTTATTAAAACACACAGATTAGCTAAGTTTAAGCGCTTTCGGGTAAACACCCTTCATCAGATGGTTTTTTTTTTTTTCTGATGAAGGGTGTTTACCCGAAAGCGCTTATCCTTGGCTAATCTGTGTGTTTTAATAAAAGAAGGAGTTATTCCAGCAGTGTCCTGCCATTCTTTCTTTTTGGATTTTGGTTTAGCATATGAAATCATTTCTTCTCTGGTATTTCATTAAAGAAATTGTACATATAACTCATTTCTGAATTAGTATATCATAGCTTTTCCAAACTTTTAGGCAAATGTGAAATGAGTCTTGCTCTTTCTTTGCTTTTGGTTATGCCAAAATGTGGTTCATGTATCTCTGCAGATATTGACAGCCTCTTCTGATGAGATAATGATGACATCTTTTTTAAGCAGCGTGCCTTAAACACTTGAAACATTATATATGTATGAACAATACGACAGAAAAAAGTCTTTCAGTAATACAGACCTGCTCTGCCCAGCAATTCCTGATGGCTTCTTTCTATGACTGTATTTCTTTCCTTTTTTTCTTTTTCAGTTACACTTTTTACACATATTTGCTTTATAAGAACACGTGAGTAGCTACAGAACAATCTCTTAATAATTCAAAATTATTTTTTAGCAAATCTTCTTTTGCTCCTTGAGGTATACTTTGCTAAGTGTATTGGCTATGTGCATCTGTTTTCCAGCTTTACATTGGACATTGAGATTGTACTTTTGTAAGTTAAATAACATTTGTTGCTTTCCTGAGCTGGGTTTTTTTACAAATGTTTTCCTCTAAACATTTTTCAATGGCTTAATATCTAATTCCACAATCACTTTCTTCCCATAAATGCAGTAATGAACAGTTTTCATCCTAATTTGTGTTTACTTAATCTACAATTTTGTTAAATCTGGAGACACATATGCAGCAAAATACTATAACCAGTTCTAGTTAACTAGCATCATCTTGAAAGATAACTAGTTGAGAAAAGTCATACAAGTTCATAATTTATGCTTGTATTATAAATCATTTCAACAGTATAACATTAGTACCTTATTCTGTAGAAAAAACAGTGTAGCACACTCTACAATAGTTGTTGGTGTTTCTGTATTATCTAATAAGCCAGCTATGAACTTTAAAGGGCAGTGAACTATTCCAAAGAGTTACAGAAGAAATTATGTATCTTTTGGTCTAAATATTGACAATAAAATTGAATTTTTACCAGTTTGTCTTCAAACCTTCTGATTTTAGTATATGGCTCATGCAACTGAAATTTGTCAGTCATATCTGAGATTTATAGTAACTCAGCTTCATAGGTTCATTGGTTCATAGATTAGTACTAGGCTAACTGCCCTCAGACACTTAACACTTAACCAATTATCTACCAGCGTAGTGATCATTGTGTCATGTTCTTATTGAGGAGATTTCTAGGCATACACAGTCATCTGTGATGCTTGCTACCCCATCAAAACAGTACTGGTTTAATAGTAAAATGCAATCTAAAAATGTATAAGTGCAAGAAAAGGATGTTGAAAGTAGATTCCATACAGCTAAATTCTTCCAATTTGCTAAAAAGCCTTGATTTGCTTCTAGTATACAAACATATTTTAACAATGTATATACTGGAAACAAAATGTTCAGCAGTTTGCAAATGGTAATGTTTTTTGTTTCTCCTGCTTGTTTAGATACTGCGAATCTATTCATATCTGTGGCTTGATTTGCTTAATGAGTGTTTTCATGTTCTACCTTTATAATCAGCACAACAGGCTTAACAATAGCACTAATTTTTTTTATTTTTAGATCTTGTTAAATTCTTTTGCTAAACATTAGACATATTCTTTTGGTACGTGTGTTATTACTGGAGATATCTTAATATGTTATTACCCCTAGTAAACAACCTATTATAGTAAATAAAACAGCCTGGAAAAAGCCATCAATATCTGCAGTGCCATAGTTATGTTGGTTCAGTTCTTGTATATCTTTTATATTCTTAATGCCTATTGAAGTACAGATAACTGCATTCTTGATACCATATAGATAATTAACACCTGCAGCACCATAGTTAGATTGGTTCAATTTTTTTTTTTATATTTTACCAATTTAACTCTTATGTACAGATCATTGTATTCTAGGCACCTTACAGGTATTCATATTTCTGTTGGTATGAACTTTTTGGAATTACCGTTGATTTTGAGCTCATTTACATAAGCATCTATTGATTTTTGTCCCTTCTCCTTGACTTCTGTTAAAAATAAAAGGCTTACCAATGGAAGAGTTTTCTTTGACTCACAGTATGCTTATTTTTTATTTATTTATTTATTTTTTTATTATTGGTAATGTGTCTTTTTTTTCTCTGAGAGGCTTAATGAGTAAATAACTTGTATCTTCCTTTCATGCAATATTTTAGGTTGCTGCTCATCAATATTTCTCTCATTTCCCTGCAGTTTCCCTTGCACTGAGATGCATCCCAAGCTTTTAGATCTAAAGATTCTAGTTATCAGGCAAGTTACCATGCATATTGGAGACACTGGTGGTTGAAATGCAGCTTTATGAGATAAGATGAAGATTTGCCTTTCTTCTTACTTTCCAGCAAGTTCTAGTCTTTGGCTGATATTGTGATCAAAAGAAATTGGTGGTTTTGAATTTTCTCTACACAAAATGCAAAAAATGGAATTATTTTGTGACAGCAAGATATGAAGTATAGATATATTATTTTTCAAAACGTTGTGTCTTCTGCTTTTTGACAAAAAAATTATCTGGTATTTATTTCATTGAAATATATAAAAACAGAAGTAGTTTGCGTTTCTTTTGAAATAGAGAAATCAGCACATAATTAAATGTATATTTATTTGTTGTGTTTCTCTGGATACTCCTCACTGTTTGGAGCCTGGACTGTTGCCTGCCATATCTGGCAACTGTACAATGTGATGAAATCTGAACAGGAAGGTATCTTATGGTGGTTTCCTTGTGTTCTTTTTCCTCTGGTACCGTGAAATGTCTACATCTTCTGGAGTGTAGTTAGAATTGTCCATACTCAGGAGACAGAGACCCATTAACAGCTTTACTTGAAAGATCTGAAAGACTATGATCATGTGGCATGTGCCCAATTAAATTGATATCATCTATATTAAATTTACATTCTACAATCTCTAGGTGTTATGAATCTCTGAAAAAATAATAAGAAAACAAGTGAAGGGTATTTTATGTGTGCATTCATCTGTTTGTTAAATAGGCTTGGGGGACTGGTCCAGAGACAGTTTTCACTGTAAGCAGAACAACAGGGGATAATACATCCTGAAGTTTTTGCAAAGAAGAGAAGAGAAGAGAACATTGCTAAGGAAAAATGCTGTGCAATCAAGTACATACAGATACGGACAAATCAGCTTGAGGCAGAGTTATGGCTAAGTGTGGAAAATGACCAGAAAAAAGATAAAATATATTATATTAAATATATAAAATATTCTCAGCCTTTGTCTAAAAGAAAGGGCTGGTAGGAAAATGTAGTAATATGAAATAGATAATAAGCATCACCACAAGGGTAACTATTACTACACCATTCTAAAAAATATGGGGTAGTTAATACAGAGTGTGGGCAGAAAAGACTGAAAGGAGGGAGGATAAGAAGTAATTAAACTAAATCAAAGCTGCATGTGTGATTCACTGCTTTAGTCAGATCAGTGAAAATTCAGATTTGTGAACTGGTTTGTGCAAAATGGACAAGAGCATTAATTATTTCCTAGTTCTTGTGGTGCAGTCACCTTTGAGTTGATCGTTATTACTTGTTAGGTTTGAACTGCATTTACTTGATATGAGGCATGTGTGGCCTCCAAAAGTATAATGTTTTTAAGTTTCAATTCACTCACCCATGTTCCAGTTGTCAATATCCCTGTTGCTCACATGATGGTTAAGTTAACACCCCAAAATCCTTTCTGTACATCACATACTGTCTGTGGTTTATTTTGCATATTGCTATTATATTCTCACACAGACTTAAACATGCAAAATGTACTTCTTATGGACAATATACAAACTGGACTCAGTCATAAAGTCTACATCTGAGTACATACTCGGTATATTGTTAAAATGAATGGCATACCAAGCATTCTTAGATGCAAAGAGTATATGCAATGTAGTGAGAAAAATTATGTTCATGTATTATGTTCAGGACAGTACCTCTTATCACACAGGAACCCCTGTTTATCTCATACACATTGAAGGCTATAGGTATAAATTCCAGTGTGTCTCATACTTTGAAAAGAGTATGTGCAATATTTCAGTGTGCTTTAATTTGTTCCTGTTTTATTAGTGCACAATCTACTACAAAATGTGCACATGGCAGTGAATCCCTCTTTTGAAGGTTATATGAAAAGAAATATTTTTATAGCCCCTACACCTCTGTCACTATACAGGAACATTTGAAAGCTGTTAGAACTTGACTTTGAAGTTCATTATTTACATTACCTTAACACTCTTTTAGAGAATAAGCTAATGATACTGTCAGACGGTATGCCTAGCTCTAAAACATGTTATTGCTCCATTTGTAAAAGATTTCTATCTTCATTAAAAAGTCATTGTACTCCACTACAGATGCCATGAAATACTGCTGAATCTTCTGAGAGGAAATGACATTTTAATTTATATGTCTCCTGCTGTGTCACTTTCAGTGCTGTTCCATACATCATTAGTACCCAAAACAGTATACAATATAACATTTCCTGCAGTTTCATCTTTAGAACACAAAACCCTGACCTCCATCCAGATGGTTGTTCAGGTCAGTATGCCATAAAACAATTACATAGGGAATGTGCACATAACTTAAGTCATAAAACTGATAAGACAGTTGTGTATAAGCCGTAGTCTTACAACAAACTAGCAGATTTCATCAGCTGAACTGTTCATGTCAAAGCAATGCAGTTTCTATGCATTATCACTAAAACAGTCAGCTCTTAAAGTATTGTGAATTTTAAGGTTTATAATTATTTTAATCAAGTATGTTACAAACTAAAATGGCACATATTGGGATTGTCAATAGAAATAAAACAACAGCAGCATTTATTTTTATCTTAAATGTTTGTTAACTACTTAAATAATTTAGCAACAAGGGTACCCTGTTAGTAATGCCGCTAAACTTGGGAGATGTCAGAAGACATGCTAATCACAAAAGTTAGTTGCACTCTGTCAAAACCAGACTTTACTCAACAGGATGCTTTAGCTGACAAAGCCATTATGCTAGATTAATGATATTTTATTAAGAATATCGTAGCTACTATCTATCTATCTATCTATCTACCTGTGTGTGTATATATATATATATATATATATATATATATATATATATATATATATATGGGTCTACTTGAAAACACCGACACACCAAAACACCGACGACGAGAACATCGAGACTGGAAGATCGACAACTGAGATGATCGACAGTTTAAAAGCACGAAACTTCACATGCCCAACAAACCACAATCCCCACAATCAACAAAACAAAACAAATACCTTTTCTGAAAACCACACACACAACACAAGCACACAAAAAACCTTACAAACCTACACTAAACCTTACATACACAACTATCTATGCACTAACCTTAACCCAAACCCTAAACCTAACCAGCGCCCTAACCCTAACTCACTTAACCCGCCCCTAACCCTTAAGTCTGTCACTATCGCACACTTACCTTACCTGCACCCTAACCCTAACTCACTTAACCCGCCCCTAACCCTAAAGTCTGTCACTATCACACACTTACCTTAACATGTCGGTATATATATATATATATATATATATATATATATATATATATATATGGATCCCTGTCATATGATAGAAACCTCATTTGATTGAAACCATAAGACAGAAATTACAAAAGTCTGAAAAGTCATTTGACTGAAACCCATAAGACTGAAACCCATAATACTGAATTTCAAAATACTAAAATGTAAACTGGGCCTTATAAAACCAGGCTAGGTGGGGGCTATGTTGAAATTGAGTATTATGGGTTTTAGTATTATGGATTTCAGTCAAGTGACTTTTCAGTCTTTTGAAATTTTTTGAAATTTCAGCCTTATGGTCTCAGTCAAATGAGTTTCAGTCAAATGAGGTTTCTATCATATGATAGAGCTCCTTATATATATATATATATATATATATATATATATATATATATATATATATATATATGTGGGTTCTGATACTTTTGTCAAAGTGTGCTTTGCTCGACTAAACAGATGGACCTTACCTCTGAATTGTCCAGATTTTCACAGAATGTCTAGAATTTTGCCTTTTGTTTATGCCTTTTATCCTCCCATTAGTTATGGATTTTTCAGATTCCTTGCTGTATGAGGTTGCGAGGTATTGATCGGGTGATTCTTGGGGTTAGTGAATCTGCCTTTCTCTGAGAATTGTGCACTTTCAGAGTTAGTATATATAGGTTCATAGTTTCATAGGTGTGTACTAGGCTGATGGCCCTGGAGCCTTTGGAAGCCTAGCCCATAGGATTACTGGCGTCGTGCCACCCGATCTTAGTTCCCATGCCTCTGTTGAGTAGAGTCACTGGAGTGATCCCTGGGGTGAATTTTAAATTTCCCATCCACTCATTAAGATTTCTCTTGAAGACGGCCAGTGAGGCGCTCCACTTGACATGTATGGGTAGTCTATTCCATAGCATGGGCAGTGTCTGGGTTATGAACCTGTCCCTCCAGCTTGTTCTGTTGATTGTGGTAATGAGGTTGAGGTCTCTGGAGCATGTAGTGTGGTGGGATTGGGATTTCTGTAGATGTAGCATTTCTAACAGAACTGGGTCAGACAAGGCTTTGTAAGTCAATAAGAGATCGCCTCTAAGTAGGTGATATGAGACAGATAATAGTTGGAGTTTTTTGAGTCTGTCCATATAGGACAAGTGTTTAAGGCCTAGGATCCTCTTTGTGAGGTACTTTTGTGACCTCTTCAGTTGTTGCAGGTGTCTAGTGAGGTACATGCTAAATGGGGCATTATACTCAATGATTGATCTAATGAGGGAGGAGTAGAGAGAGATGATGCCCTCTTTTTTCCTGGATGCAAAACCCTTAGTAATGAGATGTGCCACATAGAAGGACTTTATGACCACATTGGCAATGTGGTGGTTGAAGGAGAGGTTGCTGTCAACCTGTGTTTCCAGATCTGTAAAGACGCCTTTTGTGTTCAGTGGACTACCGTCCATCTGGTAATTCATGGGAACCGGGTTCTTCCCAAAGGGGATGATGACACATTTTTTTGGCATTGAGCTTAAAGCCATGGCTTAAAGCCATGGTTCTGACACCAGTTGTTGGTCTCAGTGAAAACTTTCTGTAGGATGTCAACATCACTTGGGGAGTTAATTATGGCTCCCAACTTGCAATCATCTGCGCACTTAGTCAGCCAGAGTCCATTCGTGCTGGCCTGGACTTCAGAGAAGGAGACACCAAACAGGAGAGGACCCAGTACTGAACCCTGTGTGACTCCACTCATGACTGGTTCGCAGTCTGACTTGGAGTCAGCTACTTTCACACTGTGGGTTCTATCTGTGAGCCAGTTTGCAACCAACTAGTGATATAGGGGTTGATGCCTAGCTTAGTGAGTTCTTCTATGATTCCTGAGTGGGGAATGGTATCAAAGGCCTTGGCCAGATCAAAGTAGGCTGTATGAACCACCTTACCTTCATCCACAGCTCTGGTGACTGACTCAAATAAGTCAACCAGGTTGAGCATGCATGATCTACCCTTCACAAAACCAAACTGTGTGGGATCCAGAGTTTGGAGATTCCCTATATCATTGTTTGTTAGGTTCATGATGATGCGTTCCATAGCTTTGCATACCAGACTTGTCAGGCTAATGGGGTGATAGTTCTCAGGGTCTGTAGTTGCTCATCCTTTGTGGAGAGGGATGACTGTAGCAGTGCGCCTTTCAGTAGGGACAAAACCTGAGGTGAGGCTGTGATTGAACAGGGCACACAGATGAGGTGCCAGTTTGCTCTCTAGTTCATGTAGAACACAGCCAGGGATATTGTCGAGTCCCATAGAAGCTGTATTCTTGGCCTTGGACAGTGCTGTTTTAACCTGTGCATCAGTGATACTGGGTGCCTAGCAATCTACTGGTATTGTGACTGGTCCTTTGGGGGGGAGAGGGGTAAAGTTGGTATTGAATCTGTCTGCCAGTATATTAGCAATATCTGTTGGCTTGGTATAGGAGGTGCCACCAGGCAAATCTGGGTATTGCTGTGGAGTTCTTTACATAACTATAGAAGGCCTTATGGTTGTCTTTACTATCTGCTGCAATTCTGTTTTCATAGCTAGCTTTAGAGGATTTGATGAGGGATCTCAACTTTTTGTTGAGGCTGATAATGGAGTTTTTCCAGTCTTGGGGCTTGACCTTATTTCGCATCAGTTTCTTCCTTCTGTTGTAGAGTTTGTATATGCAGGGGACTACCAGATTGGCTACCTTTTTTTAGAGGAGAGCGTTTGTGTACGTGTGGTACAGTGCATTGGTGTATGATTTGGCAGTCATGCAACTATTCTACATTTGCATGGGTGCCATGAAGTTAGCCACCTTTGTTTTTAGGAGCCCAAAGTTACCTTTGGAGAAGTTTTTCATGGTGGTTACCTTTGTGCGGGTGGGATGGATGTGGATTTCCAAGGTGATTAGTTTTTGGTTGAATCTAACCAGGGAGGAGTTGACTATTGGTATAGAGCAACGGTCACCCATGTTAGTAATGATCAGGTCAAGGATGTTGCTACCTCTAGTGTGGGTAAGAGCAAGCTGGTTCAGGGCATTGGAATTAATGAATTCCAGGAAACATTGGGCAAGTGTATTGGTACATGAGCAGTTTTCCCAGTTAATGGAGGGGTAATTGAAGTTGCCCAGTATGAGAGTGTTAGGTTGGACCCTAATATTCTCCAGGGTGCTTACGAACATGGAGTGTGAGTCTTGGGTCATGGTTGGGGGCCTATAGCAGGCTACGACCTGAATCGCTGTCCTACTCAATGTTAGCTGCACCTGAAGTATCTCTGATGCGTTATGTTGAGCTACCAGTCTGGAGGTGTGCGGATCCTTTATGAGTATGGAAACACCACCATTTTTGGAGCTTCGGTCCAAGTTCTGGGGCCAAAATGTGTGAAATGAGTTATAGCTTGGTAGTGCAGGCATGCTTTCTGCTGCCTTGAACCAGTTCTTTGTTACAGCACAAATGTCGATGTTCTCCATTTTAAGGAGTGCTTCGAGCGAGTGCATTTTGTGATTAAGACTTCTAACACTGAGCAGCATGACCCTCAGATTGCATTTATTTGCAGCTGTTACGGTGGTGATTTGGTCTTTGGAACACCACCTAAAAAAAGGCACTATAGGGGTGGCAAGAGCCTTTGCCAGTATCTGGAAGTCTAGGGGTGACAGATGCAGGCCATCTCTTGTGAAGCATTGAGGTCTGTCAATCATGTTATCCCAGGCAGACAGATACTGGATCCCCTTAGAATGACACCAGAAACTTAGCCAATTGTTGAATTCAATCATTTTCTGCTTGTACTGTGGTATCGTTCTGGGTGATGGTAGGAGGCTGCTCATGGCTAGGGTCATACCCACCTGGAATACATAACCCGAGAGTTCCTCCATGTCCCTTTTCATGTAGTCCAGAGAGGTGCAGCTCAGGTCATTCACATCCACATGTACAATGACAGAGTCATATTTGTACCTGTTGTTGAGGGACTTGAGTGCGTGCATTATATGGTGGATCCTGGCACCTGACAGGCAGCTGACTGTTACTTTCTCCTTATTCAACCTAGTGAGTGGGACATCAGTGTGCCTCACTATCGAGTCACCTATGACTAGTGTGTTGGGCATGCTGTTTTGCCTTAAGGGCTTTGGTTGAGTGGCACACTGTTTAGGAGAGTTATGTGTCTCGTGATTAGTGTTGTGTTGTTGTGGTCGAGTACATTTCTGCCTTGGCAGTCTCTGCTGTTTGGGTAGATTTTTATTGAGAGCCACCACGAAGGTGGGTGTTTGGTTTGTGTTTTTATGTAAAGGCAGTGCTGGTGTGTGTTCTGGAGGGCTATGTGCTCCATGTGGTGTCATGCAAGTGTTGACCTTTTCCTCTTGACCAGCTATTCCGGTCTTGGCTGGAGAGTGCATGGTTTCCATTTTGGATATATTAGTGCATCTCTCGCAAGTCGGAGTGTTAGGAGGTAAGAGGAGAGGGTTGTCAGTGTACATGAGGCAGTTAAAACATTGCCTCATGATGCCCAAGCTCACCAGATTAATAGCAGAAAGGACAGGAAACTGACCTTTAAACATAATTAGAAGGGTTTGTATGTGTGTGTGTGTGTGTGTGTGTGTGTGTGCATGTGTGTGCGTGTGTGTGTGTGTGTGTGTGTGTGTGTGTGTGTGTGTGTGTGTGTGTGTGTGTATGTGTGTGTGTGTATGTGTGTGTGTATGTGTGTGCGTGTGTGTAGGGGGCAATGTGTTGTTTTATTTTTTTGCTTTTATTATTTGCATGCACTGAGATTCATTCTTAGTGCATGCGTAGTAATGTGTCAACATGCATAATGTCAATCATTTGGTATCGACCTTGCACATGACAATATTATTGCTGTTTGACAAACTTAAAATAAATTGATATGTACACACATATATATATATATATATATATATATATATATATATCATAAGTAATGCTATGTAAATTTACTATTATTTTTTGTCTTATAAAATGAAAAGGCATTGACTTTAAACGCCTAGACAGCAGCCTTATATAATTGCAGTAATTCTTCAATGAAGCTGATTATAGTTTCTCCAGACTCACTTTGTTGAGTGTGTAGAAAAGACCAGCTGTTGAAAAGAAAGCAAAAACAGCAATTTCACTGCAGGAATTCCAAGGTCTAAAATGTGTCACTCTGAGAGATGATCTCTTCAAGAAATTATTTGTTTACTTATTTTTTTTTCGTAGTAAGTAGATTGGACTAAGGAAACCATTTTTTTCAGCCACAAACTAGTTACAAATAATAAAAGTAGTTGAAGCTAACACAAATATCTGGGGATACAGAGGACAACTGCCTCAGAGAAATTAAATCAGTTGTATGAGTTGTAATGAAACTGTTTTGGAGAAATGCATTACTAATTATTTTTTTAATATCCATCCATACAGATGTCATACAACTAACCTGTATTATTCTTTGGTACCAACATGCAATATATTTTGTAGGAATGTGGATGATAACTATAGAACTGATACATAAGCAAAGGGTGTTTATTTGATTCAAAAACAATGGCATAGCTTGAAGACAGACAAAAAATGTTCTTTTCTTATATGTGAAGGAAATGTCATAACAATGCGTATATTATGACCCAGCTCTATCTCTCCACAATCCTTCATTCTTGATTGAGTACCAGCAACCTGTCAGCATAAAAATTGCTTAAAATGCTTCTTCCACTGTTGACTGCCCAACTCCCCATAACTTTTAAATATTCAGATAAAAAGTAATATTATCCAGGGAAACCAATTTCGTTTAACAATTTCATCAAAGCCCTGTGTCCTGTTTTTGCCAGGTGATCCATTTTACTCCCAAATCCCAAAGAAGTGCTTGTAAGTGAATCAGAGCTCTCCCAAGCTGCATATTGGTGTGTGCTCTGTCAGAGTGAATAAGAGAGAGTGTGTCTGTGTGTGTGTGTGTGTGTGTGTGTGTGTGTGTGTGTGTGTGTGTGTGTGTGTGCATGTGTGTTTGTGAGTGTGCATGTGTGTTTGTGTAACATTCTTTATTTGCTTGACACTGTAAAATATTCAGACTGCAGGAGCACAACCCATTTGACATCCTTGGTACATACTGCTTGTGATATGGGACTTGTAATCCATATTCTGTGGATATATGGCCTGGGCATATCTACAAATATATGAGTAATGCACAAGCAGAGATTGGGATCAGGTTTATGGCTGCTAATGCAGGCTTTTTACATCAGTCCTGCAGACTTACAGTTGATGTCATGTATATCCACCATGGTGAATTAACACACAACTCCACTACAGTCCACTGCATGTAAATCAGCCACAGTCACTGATGCATCCATAAACATCCAGTGGTGAAGATATTTCCTTTACAGGTGGGCAGGGTTCAACTTGTGAGTAAGTGTACAAGTGTAGTTCATGTGACTTATGATGTGGTCAGCCATGCCACAATTTCAGCCAAACATTCATATAGTCCAGATTCTCTTAGATTCCAGCAATTCATAAATGTGTCTGCATCTACAAAATGCACCATATGCCTGTGCAGATGATGACTGTTATGCCAACTGTGAAACATTTGTTTCATTTAAGATGTTGATATTGCCTGATGGAAATCTTGAAACTGGCTTCAATGCCAGTAGTATGTTTTGATGAAAGGCTCCACTTTCTGAATTTTCTCATCTGAGACTTGTTCATCTTTATTATTTAAATGTTATAGCTTGGGTTTGGTAGGTCTCAGAGTAACAGGAATATACTGAGGTATCACAGTTTCACATGCATGACATGTTTCCTCCTTCTTGTGAATTTATGACTACAGATCCAGGGATTGCCATCTGTGTCCTCATAGTTCAAACAGGAATGCATTAAATGACACAGTTGTTCTAACTGTGCACATATCTGCATGTAATGTGATGGCATCATCAAGGCTACTGTACTTGTGCGGACATCAGAGTCTTCCTGTGTACTGGTTGTTTTGTGATAGCAAGGCAGGAAATGTGGAAAATGCATGAATATAACTGCAAGTAGAGAAAACTGTTGGAATAACGTCATGTTGATCAGGATCAAATGCAGGAATGGTTAAGGAGAGGTCAATTAAAACCAAAAGACGAAAGGTTAATATTGGTGGCAAAGAATAATGGACTATGTATATGTTGGTTTAAAAAGTCCATTGAACATATGGGACAAACAGACAAATGTCAGTTTTGTAAAACAGAATTGGAAACAGTTGCACATCTTGTTGCTGGTTGTGATATACTAATGGCAGAAGGACTGTATACTGAAAGGCATATAATGTGGTGAGACTGTTGCATTGGGGATTGAACAAACATTATAATACTGACATAGGTGAAAAAGATAAGAAACATGAGCCACAAGGCATATCTAAACAGTCCTAGCTCGCTTTGTGATTTACTGTGGAGTTGACTGGTAAAAGAAGTTTTGTTTGAATTTATATTGTATTTATCATTGTTTTTCATTGTTTGTGGGTAGGAAGGGGCTGCTTGTCAACAAGATTTACTTTGATTCATATTTTGTTGTTTTACCTTTAGGTTTTAGACAGGCAAGCTTCAGCCACCCCAAGGGGCATAGACAGCTATAAATTTACACAGGCTGCAGAGAGGAAAATCCTCGGGATATCTAAACAAGCCTATCTTGGTTTGTGATTTATTTATCTTTACTATTAAAAAGAAGTTTAACTGTGAATATATTGCTGGTGTGATTTTTTTTTGTCATAGAAGTTGAATTAACTTCTCTTTGAATTCTGTGGTTACTGATTTTGATTTTTCTTTTTTTTGCAACATTTTATTCATTTGAAGCTGAATATGGATTCCTTAGCCTTCGGCACCAAAAGCAAGTGTGCTACCTATTCTATCACTGGCATCACAAATATGGTAACCCTTTTAATAGGATTATTTAAGCCATTTACATTTAATGAAAAAATTATCTTCCATGCCTGGAATTGCTTCCAACCCCCCCCACCCCCAAAAAAAAAAAAAAAAAAACATGTAATGCCCATGTCTACTCTTGCAGCTTTTCACCAGTCTGGATGCTATGGAAGGATATGAATGGCCATTAACTTTTTCCAAGCTTCTTATGGTGAAGACAATCTAATAATCATTTCTTTATGCTTCCACTATGAGTGTACAAATTCTAACTTGCTGTAGATCAAAGTCATTCAGCTGCATTCCCTGTGAAACAACAACCCAAAAAACTAGTTTTAAGTTTTTGTGTGTGTGTGTGGGGGGGGGGGCGCTTAACCCCCGCAACACCCACTAAAATTATATATACCAACTCCATTTTCACACCAACTCAAAAAAGTGGGAGGGGGGATTACCCACTGAAAAGGGCATCACTGTCAGCACAACTCACTAGTGGTGATTTCCTATTGAGGGGCTCTGATCCTGGAAGTGTTGAACTTCAGACAAATGACAGTTAGGAGTGCAATCTTCATCTACCTGTAGCTTACCAGTTCTATATATATATATGATTGCAATATGGGTGGAAAAAAGGAATCTTGAACATATTTTTTTCTGCAACAAGGTCTTCATGATCTCAGCAAATGCTTTTGCTTTCATAGATACCTCAGATGGGAGGTATTGAAACATCTAATTAAGGACTAAGTATATGGCAAATTTCTTTTCTACCCAAGTTATGGTCATTAAATCACATTCTTCCCCATTCATTCTCTGTTCTGAGGATGTTATATAAATGTAACAAAACTATAACAATGAGTGCTGTTGCATGAATTTTTGAGGTATGGCTACCAAAATTCCTAAATGCACCCTATTTCATGGCATTCTTTCTTTATAAGAAAAAAGTACCATTTTCCTTCATGACAGATGCTCAGAGTAAGATCATTTCAGATTCTGGATTTCAAAGATGGTGGATGTCTAGTAAACACACTCTCCATAGAGCTCCTACTTATTATCTCCAAATTTGATATAAAAAGCGTACAAAATTCATCTGGGATGAAACTCTGGAGAGCAACTGCAGCATGCATACATTTTTGATTTAAAAGATGAGTACCACTCTTCTAAAGGTCTTAATTGCTTAAATCATACATTGCTTAGTCAAGCAATCCACCACCACGTGTATGATACAGGCCTAAAATATCATCAGTGAGGTTGGTAGCCAACTCTTGGTTCTGGTGACAGAAACAAACATGTCTAAAAAATTAGAAAGCATGGAAGCACAGACCACCAAAACCAAGTTGTTGGCAATTACCTCTCCCAAAAAAGAGGTTATATCCAAAAGGCAGTAAGTAATAAAACAGCAACAAGAAGCTGCAAAATCCGGCATGAAGCAGAAACAGGAAAATAACACCCAAATGGATGAACTTAAATTAGCCCTTCTGCCACTCCAGACAGCAGTACAAGAATTGTCTGAGCAATTACTGAAGTTTGGAAATACAGTCGATCAAACTGCACAGCACATGGACTACACTGAAGACAAAACACAAGCTAATGAACATCAGCTGGAACTCCTGAAAGACGAACTTAATACTAAAAACTCTGAACTTGCTGAAATTCAACAGAAGCTCCTTGATTTGGATGCAAGAAGTCAAAGAAATAATGTCCTGATAAGGGGTTTACCAGAGAGGTTTGAGCACAATCAATTAATGTCAGTGGCCAGCCAAATATTTGATTCCCTTCTGCGCTCCAGCGGCCACACCAGCAAGATCACAATTGAGATGGCCCACCGAGCGCTATACAAAAAACAAAATTCCAACATCCCAAGACAAGGTTACGTAAAACTTCTAAATTTTCAAGATGTACAAAGGATCTTATCAGCAGCTAAAAAGCTAAAACTACTTACGTGGAACAGACACAAGATCACAATATCACAAGATCTCCCATTAGCAATAAAAGAAAGACGCCACAAACTTGCACCATACTGTACGGAGCTCATCAAACGCAGAATAAAATTCCTAATGCGGTACCCAAACACCTTAATTTTCTTTAATAATGATGTTAAATATACAGAAGACTCACCAAATGATGCAAAATTAGCATTTATTAAATGCTTTGGTAAATCGCCGGAATCGTGAACCTCCTGTAACTCAAATAAAAGCAACAGATTTGTATAGTTTAAAAGGTTTTCTTTCTTTCTCTCTGCTAGTTGATGCTGGTATAATGGATTTTCAGGTTAATTCCATTTCAACCAACTTGAAGTACATATACAACAGTCCTGAGGACACCTAGGAACAAAAATTCTAGTATCTGTTGGTGAGTAGTAGTCCTTAAAAGTAACAACATCCTGAGTTGTCACAAATGTCACTCTCCCTATTTTGTGCAAGACTTACGTACTCAAAGGCAGAAAGGAACAAAGAGAAATGTAGGATCATCATACAATCCTCCTCACTGGGAATGTAAAACAGTCACAAAATACACTTCCGAACTTGCTGTACTCCTCAGTATAAGGAATCCAGCAAGTGTTTTAACTTATATGTGCTTTTTTTGGGGGGTGATAGACTGCAAGTGGAGTAGTCTAGACACCTCAAAAAAGATCAAACCTGCTCAACCTGCTTGGTTTGTTCTGATCTAGCTGTACTTTTAGGCAGCAATTTAAAAGGGACTAGATGAGATAGTTCATGGAACACTCTGAGATAACAACTACCCGACAATTCGCAAAATCCTAGGATTCACACTGAGACTTTGTTTAAGTATTGTTTTGTTACAGCCTAAAACAGAAAACTGCATATTCTGCAGCAATAAGGAGTTATTTTTGTAAACTGAATGGCTATGTCTGAAATGACTGTGTTGCTTTGAGCAAGGCAAAGATTTGTGGCATGAAATATGTAATGTTGTAGCTTTCTAGCTGATCTGTACTCTGGTGTAGAAGCCTGTTCTAACATAAATCCTACAAATCAACTATTTATTGTGTCTGCACCAGGTATTCAAGGGACTTATGAGACTAATTTAGGCAGCGCTATGCCACTGTACAGCTTTATATGTAGACCTGCTCTCTTTACGAAATGAAAAGGGGAGACTTCCATATTTCAGATGTTACTTTCTAAATGTATATCAAACCTGTTAATGGTTTTGCGTAAAGTTGGATGACTCCATGGCTGTGTTATAATAATGAGAATAGAAAGAAAGTTCATTGTAGATGATATATATATATATATACATTGTTATGTTAAGTATTCCATAGGTAGTTGAATTTGTTTCTGTGTGCCAAAGGTTGTTTTTTCCACTTGTTAAATTCTTGGAGAGATTATTCTCCTCTAAATGTCATTTGATTAATGTTTAATTTTCCTTCACACTTCAGATTAGTCTTGTACATCAAGTAGGATACAGTAACTCCTTGTATCTTACCATACAAGGTTGGACGATAATCAGAGCGATTTCACAAAATAGGCATGCCATAGTTAGTTATATACTCTCCTTACAAGGAAGATTTAGCCTCTTTCATAGCTCAGAAGTCAATATTACCCAATGGATTCATCGAGTACATTTTTATGGGATGCATGTTGAATTCTGACTTATACAATGTCATAAATTACAGAGTTCCTACTCTCCTCTGTAGAGCTAAATTCTTAGATTTTAGTTTAGCATCAACTAATCCAGGTTCAACATAGCTAAATTAATGATGTAAATACCAACACACATTATCTTATGAGATATCATCACTTAATTCTTTACATTCAGTGGGCGTCACTCCCAAACAGGACCATAGTGGATTTCATAAGCAGGGTTTAGGTTGGCTAATCTTGGGGCTAGGACGACAGTGTATAGTAGTTGTAGATATGTTAGTGAAGTTAAAAGGTTATTTAAACTAATGGGCATTAGTTACATTCCTACTTTGAGAAAGCATTTTATAAGCTCGAATCTCTTCATAGCCTCCCTCCTTCAGGCTCTTTCAAATAAAATGGATAGGCGGAAAGGCACAGTGGTAGATCTGAAAGAGCTAAGTGCTACTATTTTGATAATAGTTCAAATCACATGCATAATCAACACTCAGAGGGCGAATAAATTTAGCAAACAAAGCACACAAAAACTGACAAATGCTTGAACTAAAACTTTGAAAGTAATAGAATATGGAAATTAGATTCATAGAATGTGACAGGACTATAAATAAAGAATAAGAAAAAATGAATGATGCATCTCCTGTTGAATTCAGATGCAAATATTTGTTTCATACAAGAAACGCATATGGTCAATGAAGACTGGAAGTGAGACTCAAATAGGAAATGGATAAAACTCATTATAGCATCAGAAGACAGTTCTAACTCTAAAGGAGTAGCAATCATAATAAAAAAGTCATTCCAGGATCCAATCATAGAATACGGATCTGACTCACATGGTAGATAGTGCCTTTTCACTGCCCAAAGCAACTCACTTGACAAATCAACCCTCTCCCTTAACATATATGGCCTGTGTGTGAGACAACAATTCTTCTTCTTCGAAATTTATAATGTTCTAGCTAAGTTCCCTAACCACTACCACATACTAGGAGGAGATTGGAACACAGTTTTAGACCCGGGTTCAGACCACACCAGCAACTCGAACTCGTACAACTATCAAGCATCACTCACACTGGCTGAACTCATCTCAGACTATGGTCTTATTGACCCTATTTCTTTTGGGGATGATATCCAAAAAAATAATATATACACATAACCTTTCCTAATGCCACAATTCATGGTCATGCCTGGATTTCTTCTTAATTTCAGAAAAGCTAAAAAGATGGGAAATAAAATACTCATCCGAACCTAGATTCCTATCAAACCACTCTAAAATCACTCTGAAAATAAATTTTACAGACAAGACAGTAAACAAAGCAACTAGGTGCAGCTAATCCCTCAACAATAATCTACTATATAAAACTGAAGTGATCCAGACGATATTGGAAATTCTATTTGAACTAGAAGAAAACTTTGAAAACACCGATATTCCATATGATATCCAATGGGCAGGCTGCAAGGCTCAGAGGGATTCTTAAACAGAAAGCTTCTTACTTCAAAATAAATATTGGAAGAAAAAGAAAGCAGGCTAGCTACTGAATTAAAAGAACTAGATAAGAAATATCAAGAAAATCAAAACCCTGACTTAGAAAAAGTAATTATCAAAACACAAAAATAACAAACTGACCTATATTATTCTAGCTATTCACTCCATAAACTAAGACTCATAGCCAAATACTTGGAATGGGTACAAGTTCCATCTAGAGCTCTAGCAAGAATAATAGAAAATAAACAGGAGGCCTCTAAAATAATGTTACTTCACTACCAAGACAACATTTTCAAAACAGACTTACAAATTATAGAATTATTCCAACAACTCTATACTGAAATTTATAGAAGGAATGAACAACAAATGCTTAGTTATGAGATTGAAGGATTCCTTGATAAACTCATATTCCCTAAATTCATCTATTCTTCTTAAATTATGTAACTACATTGTTTCAAATGGTATATCTGACCTCTATCTAAACAACTCTAAAACAATTTTCATCCCAAAAAATAACATGGAAAAATCTAACCCACACAATTATAGGCCAATCTCTCTAATTAACATTGATATTAAAATTCTATCCTCACTCTTAGCAGAGACGATGAGAAAAGTGATGCCCTTCTTATTATCACCTGAACAATCTGTTTCATGTCTAATAGCTGTACTTGGGACAACACATTAACCCTAGAATCAATGATGCATCTTATTAAGAAAGATAAAAACCCGATATATGCATTGACATTAGATGCAAGTAAAGCTTTCGACAGAGTAAACTGGAGTTTCCTATTTGCAGCTCTTACTCACGTCAACATCCCCAATGAATTCATCAACCAGATAAAAATCTTATACAATAAAGCACATGCACACCTCTATATTAACAAAAAACTATTGAGTCCCATAAAAATCTCAAATGCAAGTAGACAAGGCTGTCCTCTCTCTTCTCTTCTTTTCAATCTTTATGTAGAGCCCCTTTTTTTTATATCTCACAATAAACTTTTCACACACTCCCTAGAATACTAAATACTAGAGTAACATTATCCACTTTCGCAGATGACCTTAATCTTTATTTTGAACACCCAAACACAGACTTAGAGAAAATAGTCTCGGCAATAAATGCATTTTCGAAAATATCTGCCTATAAAATTAATTAAAATAAATCCCATACCTTCCCTATCATCCCTCTAAATCATAAAGAATGTTACTTCCCAAACTCCCCTTTCAACATGGTCTACTCCTTCAAATACCTAGGGATAATCCATGATCACACTCATACATCTATATTGAAAAATAATGTTTTAAAATCGTGGACATATATTTTACAGGATATTCACAAATGACAGCAGCTTAAATTATCTATGCTGTCTAAAGCAGCAATCATCAAGATGAATATTCTGCTGAAGTTATTATATCATCTCAGTGTGTCTTTTGATATCATTCCTAATAATCTTTTTCTTAAAATTAACAAAGAACTTGCCAAATTTGTCTGGTACCCTAAAATTGTTAGAATAAGCTACCCAAAATTAATATATCCAAAAGAAAAAGGGGGACTAAGTCTACCAGAGTTGCAGCTTTACTATAAAATCATATGTGCAAATAGAATTATTCAGATTTCAAATTACTATCTGGATAAAAATCTTTGAGTTCCCCCATGGGTTAAGATGTGGAATTGCCATATATCCAGCAATAATATAAACCCTAAAACCCTCCACTTTATTCATCCATCAACTTTTAGAAACATTAAGATAAACAATATCTTAAAACATAAATAAAGATATTCCAAAAACTCCTAAAATCTCTAAAACTGGACAAGGTACTATATCTCCTTCGACCCATTCATTTGAATCCAAACATTAAATTAAATAATACAATGTTAAACCTTGCTGAATATCCTCAGTTAAAAGATTGTACATTTTGGTACATATATAAACATAGAGACAAAACCTTACATAAGATAAGAACAACGGTAAAAGTAAACAATAAATACACCATTATAATATGTCAGATTAGAGAGGTTATTATAACTATTTGTAGGAACCTACCTACAGATGAAAATTATCTAAACAGACTTATAGAGATTATTAAAGACTTATCTAAAAAGAAAAATATGCTAGCTTCTACCTACAAGCTGATCACACTCTTCAAATACGAATCTCTACATCTGTACTCAAAGTACTGGGACCATCAAGACATCATCCTTACAGAAAATCTGAAACTCAAAGCAATCAAATCCACTATTAAAATGTCCCCATTCAAAAAGCTTATATACACACAATTGATGATCAACAATAACACTTATTACACTCCAGCTATAGTAAACAAATTTAACCCTAAAGTCTTTCCTGCATGTCCCTGTTGCTCGTTTTCATATGCCGATATCTTACATGTCCTATGGTTGTGCAAATACTTCCATAGGCTTTGGTGCTCTCTCAAGGTGCACCAAGAAAAAATGGGATACCATAAATCGACCCTATCTTGGGAAATGGCTAATTCTGCATACCACAGACCTTAAGCTCACAAATCTGAAATATCATGTGCTAATTACTATATGTTCATTAATCAAACTATATATAACTAAAAATTGGTTGGATCGCACCAAACTTTCTTGGGAGAGTTTCAGAATCATGGCAACTAAATATATATCCTCCCAGAAACTTATAGTAAAACGTGTAAATAAATGAGCCTATTATCAGAAACTTTGGAGAACTCTCTATGACCACATTCTAGCTAATTAGTCAAGCTTTGAGAATTTCCAAATAAGTAAACTGGTAAAGTGTGTTTCTCTTTTCTAACAAGGCCCAGGGGATTTTTCAGGCGACTTTTCATTACCATCCCATCATTCACTCTCTCTCTGTTGTGTTTGCATTTCAGTTCAAATGCTTCCCCCCTGTTACACAGACACTTACGAATATTGTTGGAGAAATATTTTGCTCTCATGTCTTCTAGTAGCACTTCTGTAAATACTGTATATAGATAGTAGTTTTGATTTTTATTTTTGAGAGCTTCTAGGTGAATTGTATTGCATTTCATACGCATTTACTACTGTTCATCTCAATTGTCAGCATTTTGTTTTCTTATTCTTCCTATTGTATATATGTTACATCAAATAATAAAAATTGTTACTGGCAAAAAAAAAGATCATTTCAGATTCTACAGTGTTTTACAGACATTTTTAACAAAAGGTTCTGGGATCACAGTATGGCAATTTTTCTTGACTTACTACATGATGTTGCTATGCTAATCTATGAGCCTGAGCTAAACGAACAGTTAACATAAGTAGCATGCTATTTAGTCTACACTGACTACACCACTGAGGGATTTATAGTTCAGCATACCTCTGACAATGCAAATAGAAGGAGGAAAAATTCAAGTCTAGTGAAATTATATTTTTGTGGTGCTACAGAGGTATACACTGTGTTCCATGTGTGAAAAGCATTTTGACTGAGCTTCCTTAGATAGTTTTTGATTCTACCAAATACAAAATGAAGCTCTGGTAATATGTTACTCTGCAGCAAGCAGAAGGACCAGATGTTTTATTTTCCTATTGCAAGATGACTGGGTGAGCCAACACACAAAAACGCATTTGTAACCTCAATCAACTTCAAAAGTGCAAGTTGCAAAAACAAACTTTCATTCCAGAAAATGCATACAACGCAGTGCAGTAATATCAGAAAGAAAAAAGACAATGCTGCACGGTATTAACAGAGCTCATTTTGTTCATTCATTCATTCTTGTTTAGCCATTTCATCCTACTCAGGTTCAAAAGGGAGCTGAACCTTACCTCTAAAATAATGGGCACATGCCTGAGATCTACTCCTGGATGGGATGCAAGTGCATTGCAAGATTATATACCCACATACACAAATGCACAAACAGACACACACATGCATGCATGCGCGCACACACACAGAGACACACACACACGCGCACACACACACACACACACACACACACACACACACACACACACACACACACACACACACACACACACACACACACACACACACACTGATGTAATGGTATTCACTGAGTTTATAGCATATGGATGAAACACATATTGAAATAGGGAGGATGTGAAGATTTTTCAGAGGAAACCTCATCCAGAAACTGAACTAGAACTTCAGGAGTTATGAAACAGCAGTAACTGTTTGCTGCAGCTGTGTGCTTTCCACAATGCTATGGAGCAGGACTTATGAAATAGCAGTAACTGATTGCTGCAGCTGTGTGTTTTCCACAATGCTATGGGGTATGTGGCAGCTTGCAGTTTGTTTTATTCAGTAGGATTTATATGGATCATTTATATACCAGTCACTAACCAAAGAGTAAACCGCAGTGGTGGTGCTGTGGTAGCATTGTCACCTCACAGTAAGACGCTGTCCGGTTCGATCCTCAGCTAGAGCATCTTCTGCGTGGAGGCATGCGTGAATGGGCGTACCTTCGTTGAAGGTTGTGCATCAGGGCTGGTAACTCGGCATGTAAAAATCAACTACCAATCATTAGCAGACCGGAGTTCTGCTGTGGTGACCCCTAACCGGGAAAAGCCGAAAGACACAACAACAACAACAACTAACCAAAGAGTAGAAAGTGTAAAATTATGACCAAGAACTATAGTCAGTGTTATTTTCACATGGATCCATACACCAGGACCAAAATCAAAATCTTTTATTAAATTAAATGCTTTCTTTTAACAAATGATTAAGATTTCATCAGAACTGCTAATAACAACATCAACAACCCTAAATACTAATTTCCTTAGTTATATGACTCAAATGAACATGTGATGAATAAAACAGACTAAAAACCACAAAATGTCCTGTTTTAAAATTTATAAACATGGTAAGCATTCATAATAAATTATCCAAAAAGACTAAACAGGTATAAAAACATGTTACCATAAATTCATTAGTAGGTCATTGTCAAGTGGTGATAGTGTTGAGCATGTAAGTTCCTTATTTGATATCCATATTTCCTAGGGACCACCTTTTAGGTTTACAACTCCATCTTCTAAAATGCAAACAATAAATAAACTTCAGCATTGAATTCATTAAATGTTAATAAAATGCTTTAGTTTGTTATTTATGTCATAAATGTGTTTGTATATTTTCTTTCTCAAAGTCCTCCTGATTTTGCTTACACAGAAGGATATTATAGCAATAGTCCATGCCTGGGTGTGGGTAATGTGGGATTTACCCACGGTTGGCGTGGTTTGGTCCCGAGGGCGAAGCCCAAGGGACCAAACAAAGACAACCGTGGGTAAATCCCGCATTACCCACACCCAGAAGTGGGTTATTGCTATTATACTATGACATTATTTAAGAAAAGAAATAATTACTTTTCTTAAATAATGGCATTGTATAATGCCTCTTTGCTGCCCTTCCGCAGATGTCTGGTATCTGTGGCAGTTCTGATGTACTGCGCATGCCTACGCAGTACATCAGAGCTGTGGCCAAAAGCAACGGAGAAAGCAAGATCTCCGTTGCTTTTTACTGTTTTGTTATTTTAAATGGGTTTAACATAGCGAGACAGCTTTAAAATAAGCAACGGAGATGTCCGTTGCTTATTTTAAAGCTGTGTCGCTATGTTAAACCCATTTAACATAGCAAAACAGTAAAAAGCAACGGAGATCTTGCTTTCTCCGTTGCTTTTTTTTTTTAAACCTGTTTCGCTATGTTAATTGGGTTTAACATAGCGAGACAGCTGTAAAATAAGCAACGGGATCTCCGTTGCTTATTTTAAAGCTGTCTCGCTACGTTAAACCCATTTAACATAGCGAGACAGGTTTAAAAAAAGCAACGGAGAAAGCAAGATCTCCGTTGCTTTTACACTTGTCGCTATGTTAAAGGAGTTTAACATAGCGAGACAGCTTTAAAAAAAGCAACGGAGATCTCCGTTGCTTTTTTTAAACCTGTGTCGCTATGTTAAACTCTTTTAACATAGCGAGACAGTGTTTTAAAAGAGACTTATACTAATGGAAAAAGTCCAGGCGATCGGACCTTTTTCCATTAGTATAAGTCGATTTACAATGTGCACGCTGGCCAATCAGCGTGCCCATTTTGGAATATTAATGGGGGGTCATGGTATAATGTAATTTATTACACTTGGCCAGATAGATATTGTTGACACAACTAAAGTGCTTAGTTCTATTAATGGATTAATGGTGCACTTTAGAGCAATAATTTCCAATATAGTCCCTTCAAAGATGTACTTGTACTGATTACAGTATCCACATTTAAAAGGACTTTTTTATCTTGAAATTCTTCCCTTTTCCAAGAACTGGGACATATTTAGTCTCCCAACCATGGATGACCTTATCCCTCATCTTCAACAAGAATTCATCTGGGTATCCTGTACTAGAAAATATCTTTAAAAACTGTTCAGTCTCAGCAAGAAATATCTGATAATCCAAGATCATTTGTGCCAAGATAGGCTTCCTGAAAATATTAGAACAGAACTTATTTTATTTCTTATTCTTTCTCATGGTAACATCAAAACAAAATCCAAAAAAATGTATTTCATCCACAAAATAAAAAAAGGTGCAACTATTTGCATACTGCCCAAAAACTGAATTAAGCAATCCTCAGTAACATCTAAAAACCTAGTATAACATTTCCAACAATTTGAGAATTGGTTATTAAAGTTATACTCTCCCTCTAAAACCCATAAAACTATATTGACATATATGGGGACACATGTAGCCCCCATTCCAACCCTCGAGTTTGTTTGCAAGATGTACCCTCAAAACAGAGGAAATTGTTGTTTATCACTATATCCATGAGGTCAGCCACTAGTCTGAAATCAGTGGTTTCTAGGAAATTACATGTTAGCATGGCTTCCTCAAACCACTGTAATCTTATAATATGAGGAATAACAGATAATAACTTGACTGTATCTATGGTAATGAAAATAAGATTCTCACCGCACAAATAATTATTAATTCTCCCTGGGAAATTCAAACAATCACTTAGCATGTAGTACTGCTGTTTATAAAAAGGCTTCAATTTCCTATCAACAAACACCTGCTAGGGTTGCCACTTTTTCAGCGGGCTAAAGTCGGACATGGGGGTGTGGCCAATATGACACTGGCCACACCCTCTACCATGACGTCACCACAGGAGCGGTGAAGGAGATGCTGTTATGGGTACAACAGATGGCTGCTGGAGTGGCTAGCTAGCTGGCTAGCTGGCTGCTGGAGTGGCTGGTTGGCTGACTGCTGGAGTGGCTAGCTGGCCAGCTCCTGGAGTAGCTAGCTGACTGGCTGGCCGGCTGCTGGAGTGGCTAGCTGGTTGGTGGGAGTAGCAGCTGGATGGATGAATGACTGGATGGATGGCTGGCTGCATGAATGGATGGATGGATGGCTGGATGGCTGACTGGATGGATGGATGGATGGATGGATGGATGGATGGATGGATGGATGGATGGATGGATGGATGGATGGATAGATGGATGGGTGGATGGATGGATGGATGGGTGGATGGATGGATGGATGGATGGATGGATGGATGGATGGATGGATGGATGGATGGATGGATGGATGACTGGCTGAATGGATGGATGGCTGGATGGCTGCATGAATGGATGGCTGGCTGGTTGAATGAATGGATGGCTGGCTGGCTGGAAGAATGGCTGGCTGGCTGCATGAAGGGATGCATGGCTGACTGGTTGGCTGCATGAATGGATGTCTGGCTGGCTGGTTGGAAGAATGGCTAGCTGGCTGGATGAATGGATGGATGGCTGACTGGTTGGCTGCGTGAATGGATGGATGGCTGAATGAATGGATGGCTGGCTGGTTGAATAAATGGATGGCTGGCTGGTTGAATGAATGGATGGATGGCTGGCTGGATGAATGGATGGCTGTCTGGCTGGCTGGTTGGAAGAATGGATGGATGGCTGACTGGCTGCCTCATTAGGTAAAAAAAATCTTTTTTTTTTTTTTTTTTTTTTTTTTTAGCGGCTGTAGAAGCACTTAAAACAAAGCGTTCCTACAGCCGCGATCTTTGCAGGACTCTTCCTGCCTCAATACCCTCCCCTTTCATGAATTGTAGCCAATTGCTGCACAAATTACAGCACCCGAACCTAACAGGCAGCAGCTTTGCCTGCAGTTCTGGGTTGTTGACGTAACTGAATTGCCGTGGAAAAGCCGGAAGTAATTGCGGCTTTTCCACGGCAATTCAGTGCGATTGAAAAGCGGGACTTTTCAAGTCCCACTACTTTCCACAGTGGCAACGGGATGAGGCAGCTCAACCCGTGAGTGTCCTGCTGACAATGGGACAGGTGGCAACCTTAAACACCTCTAGTGGATTCTTTTTGAGATCTCAGCAGCAATTATTTGTCTATGGGGGACTGCCAATAGATATATGTGTTTCAGGAATTTCACAAATTTCTGAAATTACTGGAGGATCCAATTTTAGACATTCATGCAACTGTTTGTTAATGGTATCCAACAGCAAATGCAGTGTAATCTGGACCAAATGTAAAAGATATAATAATGTAGAAAACAAGATGTCCACAGGGCTGAGAGAGAAATCTGTTTATTAATAGTGTCTTGCAAAAGTAACCCTTAAGTCAGTAGTCTGGTAGTTAAGGATGTGATCTGTAGTTTCTGCGATACAGGGTTTGATTCTCTCAACCCTCATTTGACAACTGTATGACCATGATCAAGTCACTTAACCACACATTCCCCCTCAAATTGGAATCTGCATCCAATAAACCTACCTTGTTAACAAATGGGATTTTATTTACTCTGATAACACTGCTACCCTCTAAAGCTTGGCAGTACCAATCCCTATGTGGAAATGTTCATGGAAAGCTCTACAGCCATATTAATAGCTGCACTGAGGCAGTTGTACCTATGCAGAAAAAGCACACAATGAACTCAAAAGACAAGCCACTGCGGTGGAATTCCAGCATTAGCAGACTGTATAAGAAAGGAAAGAAACAAATTCATGGAAAAAATTATCAAGTACAATGACCAGCCACATAAAAAAACTCCCTCATCAATCTAAACAAGCAATGTGAGGGGCTAAGCAAGTCTACAAAAGCTATGTTTGAGGAAAAAATAGCCTCCCAGGCCAAGGACAATCAAAAGGTGTTCTTCAACTATGCAACCACAAGGGCAATACACAGCAATGTACTGAACAAATTGTAAATGGGAACACCTGTATTAAGTCATAAGATATAGCAAATCTACTTGTCAACAGATTTAGCTCCAATTTTACCCACCTCCTCCCCCAGAAACCTTTCAAGGGCTGGAGGTTGGTATAATGGTTAAGGGGTTTATCTCACAAAGACAAGGTGCAGGGTTTGATTTTTCACTTTTGGAAGGGAAATTGGCTTAAAACAGTCCACAAGGACAGCTAGCTTAGTACTCACCTCTGAACCTATGAACCTATAAATACTGTCATCCATAACTCCCGCTCCTTTCACTGGAGAACAGGTCCACACACCACTCTCCAAGGCTAAGAACAATACAACAATGGGCCTTGAGAATATCCCAGTATTCTTCCTTAATAACATGAAACATGATCTATCGAAATACTTAGAATCACTATTTAATTGAAGGCATCAGGCAGGCTTTCCATTAGATGAATGGAGGACTGCAACTGTCATCAGTTTACACAAGGGTGGGCCCCCTCAAACTCAGGTAACTACAGACTTATACATCTGACTAGTCTTATATGCAAGACCATGGATAGAATTATCATGAAAATAGTAAACAATGACATGGGAAGTCTAAAGTCACTGAATCCATCCCTGTTTAGTTTCACCAAGGGCTGGTCATGCCTACTCAACCTGGCTGACTTCCTTAAGAAGATTGCCAATACAATGGATGAGGAAAAAACAGTGCATACTGCCTACCCTGACCTGGCCAAAGCTTTGTTATAATAGCCCCCTTAGGCATTATTGACAAACTTACAAAATTAGGTATAAACACCTATGTCACCCACTGGATAGCCTGCTGGCTCACACATAGGACTGATGAAGTTAAGCTAGGGGAGTCTACCTCCACAAAGAGGACAGTCACAAGTAGAGTCCCTCAGGGCTCGGTGCTGGGGCTATTCCTTATTGGCATCTGTTTCTTTGAGGTCAAGGCCAACATCAAAGAGCACTGTCTGTCCATGTTTGCAGATAATTGCAAAATGAGAGCAGTTATAGAATGCTCCAGTGACACAGATACCCTCCAAGAAGGCTTGACATGGATCAATAACTGGTGTCAGAGCCGTGGTCTAGTGGTTTAACAGTTTTACATGTTTTTTAATTACACTGCATGCCATTCACTATACATCTTACTAAGAATTTTATCCTGTTCATGTTACTTTTGTTACCTTTCACTTGAATATAACTGTGTTTGTTTATTAAAGCACAAAATCGCCACCAAATCTCTAAGAATCACTTGTCCTGCACAAAACAGACGTCCAAAATTGAAGCAAAAACACCAGGACTTGGAGACAGCTGTAGAATCCAGTACAACGGATTTTAATTAACAGAAGCACTTTCGTGGGCAACCTCACTTCTTCAGATGTCAGTACAAAATTTAAAACAGACCCTTCACTTATATATATATATATATATATATATATATATATATATACCCCCCTTAAAAACATGTGACTCAGACAACCAATGCCTTCTCACAATATGAACATTCACTGTTTATATAGAATGAAACACATCACAGCACATGGTTATAAATGTAAAGATACATTAAAATCAACTTCATAAAACATAAACATAAATAATTTATATATGTATACAAATATATAATAATATATGATAAAACTCATTAATACTGTTATCTGAAAAAAGCTGCCTAGATTTCATCTTGGGGCGAAGGGGTATGCATTCATTAAGTCACATGTAATGTATTTTTGCATCTCTGTTAATTTCTGCTTGAGCAGAGGAACTAGGCAGGGGTGTCCTCTTCACCTTTGTTATTTGCACTATATTTACAAACACTGGCAATGAGAAAAGGACTCATAAATTCAAGGATATAATTGGTATGGTAGTCAAGAAAAACTGGCTGTTTGCAGATGATATTATTTTATACCTGACAAAACCAGAAGCAGACTTTACAATGTTATGGAACATTTTGAGCCAGTCTCATATATTTTCAGGATATAAAATTAATGAAGCTAAAGCAAAGGCAATAGCAGTAAATTATGGGTCTATATTAAATTGTCGAAGTTCTACAACTTCGAATCACTAAACATCGAACACCAGTGATCGAAGTTGCAGAACGTCAAACAATTAAAAAAAAAAAAAAAACAAAGGGAAAGAAAAGTAAAAGGGTTTAAGCAGGGGGGCAAGCCCCTCTACCTACACTCTCAACCCTGCCACTTAAATATATCAACTTCAAGATTGCGCTACAATGTAACACAGGGAAATCTTCCCTTTCTGCAGCATACTCCATTAAAGTACGATCTCGAAGTTGGTATATTTAAGTAGCGGGGTGTGTGGGGAGTGCAGGGGGCTTGCCCCCCTGCTTAAAGCAGTTACTTTTGTTTTTTTTTTGTTTTTTTTTATCACATATTCGAAGTTTCAGAACTTCGATCATATGGGTTCGACCATATGGTATTCAAAGTTCTGAAACTTTGGTTATCTGATATAGACACATAAATTATATACCCACATATGAACTGGTTCAGCAATATCCATATTTATGGGGACATGATAAAATTAAGTATTTAGGAGTATGGATTAACAATTTTTCTTGTGCGGCAGTTAAGGATATGTGGGAAGAGACTAAACAAAAGATAATAAAAAAAACTGAGCAAATTGAAGCTTTGTTATATGGATATGGATTGGAAGATACAAGCAGATAAAACACTTTTAGCCCCATTAGTCTTATACACATGTCAGGCATATTTTATCAGCCAGATGAGAAGTTGTAGATAGCAATTAATAAAGAGTTGAATGACTTTATCTGGGCTGGGAAGATGGCAAGAATCAAGTGGGATAAGTTGATTCTTCCAGCAGAACAGGGCAGATTGGGGTTATCAGATCTGAAGTGGTATGTCAGAGCTACACAGTTAAGGCAGTTATACATAGCACAAGCAGAAAACTATAATTCAAAGTGGAAAGAGATGATGATGAAACAGAGGGGAAGCTCAAGAAACAAGGAGAGACCGGGATTTTGGATGCAGGCCTTTAAGGAGAATAACAATAATCATACAGAATATTATATCCATAAAGGAGCAGAAAGTATTCTAAGAACTAAGCTAATACAGGAATGGAGAAAGGAGATTCTGCCAATAGGGATGACTGTAATTAGGGATATAGACAATAGGCAAGAGGGGGCTGGAATTTATTGGAGAAAACTGGCAAAGGAGCCAAGGTATTAGGAGCAAATGACTAGAGAGGGAAAGATGATAGAATGGGAAGACACTAAGAATTTATTTGGACTGCAAGTACGAGACTGCCTTCCCTATCAAAGGCTGATGTCAGAGTACAGATAAAGAGAAAGAAACAGGGAGTTCCTAAATGAAAGACTAGCACTGGCAGAGTTTTTAGTAGAATTTAGAACAGAAGTTGCCATTAAAAAGGAATAATTAGTAGAGCATATAAAATATTAGATAATAGCTAAAAGAATGAATAGCATTTATTATTACAGGTTAGAAAGGATTGGGAAGTGAGATTGGATAAGCAATTTACAAAAAACAATGGGGGATATATGTATGTCTCCCAAATATGCAACACAATCTAGAAGGTTTAGGATTTTTGCTTGGAAATGTACACCCCAAGTAAACTGCAGAGAATTTTTCATCAGGTGGGCAACACATGTTAGAGGTAGGACAGGGAAGAAAGTGATAATTGGGAAGATATTTTCTGGGTGTGCAGTGAGTTGGCAGACTTTAAGGATTTCCTGTGGGATGCACTGTCAAAGATGCTGGGTTTACAGATTGGTCTGACGAGGAGATGTTTTTTTCTGAGCTATGACACAGAATCGGAATTGCCTAGACATGGTAAGGCCATCCTGTGTCTAAGTATCGTGGCTGCAAAAAAAAAAAAAAAACAGTTATGAGAAAATGGAAACCAAAATCTAAACCAACTATACTAGAAGTCATGA
>NC_056744.1:1120044152-1120114152 GCF_019279795.1 Protopterus annectens
CCTATTCAGAAAAAAATAATGTTGTGAATCACTTGTTTGGATAACTGAAGGAACACATTAACTGTCTAAACACATCGGACATCTGCAGAAAAATCTTGATGGCATCTTACCATGCTTTAAAATATGACACTGTGGAAACCAGTAGTGCAGCAAGGAACATCCTAGCAGGGCTAACCACAATAGTAAGATTGTGCATAGTCTGGGGATGAAGAGGCAGGAATGGCACTACATGCAAGATAGAGGCATGCACAATACACTAAGGCAGCTGCTGGTCCACAGCTATAGGTCATGCAAACACAACACAGAATAAAATGTTGGAAGGCTTATCTCATTTAGGCTATGCAAGATAGTACACAGAGTGGCCATTTCTGCATGAGACATAACCATGCCCATGCATGTAGGAGGGGTGAAGGGTACATAATCAGAATTTGCAAAGGTTTTTATGGAAACATAGCAACATCTGGCAGCAACACTACAATATGGGTAAGATCAGGAGAGGTGAATTCAGTATATTTATACTTTGAATCAGGTTGTGTGCAGTCAGGAGCCTCTCCAGTGGTAGGTTGGAGCTGCCCTGTTGTGTTTTTGTAACGTCTACTGTGGCGAATTGCAGTCTTAAAGCTTGCAGTTTGTTTGAGGGAAGATGTAGAATTATGGCATCAAATGTGTGCACCCTGATTGGGTGTCCTATGCCAGGGGTCTACATAGCTTAATCATCCATGACCTTGGTAAAGATGGTGCTATGTCTCTCTGTTCACAGGTAAAAGGGAAGGTGTATGACTACAGGAATATTTGCAAGTAGCCTGGTGAGAGTTCTCAGATGTTGATCCTGAACAGTGTTGCTGCCCAACCCTTTGAGGACATTGATGGCTGGGTATGGTAAGCTGTGTGGCCATAGGTAATAATAAATCCATCCCAGTAGGGCTGACACGAGCTTGAACACATTGCATCTGGACTTCCCCTGCCATGCACTCTACAGCCTGGAGAAGAAGACCAAAATGGAGTTTCCACATGTCTCACTGAAAAACCATATAGGCATTATCCACCAGAGTCCATGCAACAACAACACCTGCTCTCTGTCTTAGTACTGTACATCACTGTGCAGGTGTTGCACATTGACAAGTAAGTCATGGAGCATGCTCACAATATCCAGAATGCTAACAGTAGCAGCTGTCTGTGACTGGTTGTCTGACCTGTACATCTATCGATTTAAACTGAGTGATGTACCCCAATCAGGGACTGATCTCATGTCATGGTAGTACCATGACCCTTCTGCCACTCCCCAGTGACTGGTATGCACAAGACAGAGGCAGCGTGGATGTCAGATACTGTGTGGGCTAGGGACAAATGAGGAGCATGGGTATGACTGCCCTGACTGAAAATGTTATGGTGTCACCCTGTATCTCCACAGGGGCCTGTGATGTTAATGATGTGGGTAATCCCTCCAGTGATAGTACTGAAGACAGAAGTAATGGATCAGTGGACTGCACCATGTGTACATTGCCATTAGTGTTAGACAGAGAAGACCTATTGTCATCAGTCATTTGCTGTTCCATTGTGCTCTCCACTCCACCAGTAGCACCTGTGAAAGCATGAACACATGACATTCATTTTTATGAATGCTGTGGACATCTCATTGCCAATTTCCCATGCCTTTGCATGGAGTAACATATTATTTACCTTTTGCCACAACTGTTTCATAGGCCTATTGTGGCCACCAACAACATTTATGCATTTTCTTTCTAACACCACTTCCTGCCAAACCTGATCCTGAAACATTTTGTCCATAGTGGGAGAGTCCATGACAGCTTCTAATTTGCAATCATCTGCAAATTTAGTCAGCCAGAGGATATTGACATTGGCCTTGACTTCACAGACGTAAATGCCAAAGAGGAACAGTCCCAGAACTGATCCCTGAGGGACTCCATTTGTGACTGGCCTCTTATGTAGAGGTGAACTCCTTAATTCTAACTTCTTGTTTGAGAGTCAGGTGGCTATCCACCAGGTAACATAAGGGTTTGTAACTAACATCTTGAGTATGTCAACAATTCCCAAGTTGGGTATTGTGCCAAATGCCATGGCCAGTTCAAAGTAGGCGGTGTGAACAATTTTGCCCTCATCCATTGCTTTGGTGACCTTCTCAAAGAAGTCCACCAGGTTGAGTAGGCATGACCTACTCTTGACGAAACGGAACTGGATTGGTTCCAGTGTCTGGAGGTTTCCTATGTTATTATTGATCATTTCCATGATAATTCCTTCCATGGCTTCGCATATGAGACTAGTGAGACTTATGGGTCTGTAGTGTCCAGGGTCTGCAGATGGCCCACGTTTGTGCAGAGGGATAACTGTTGCTGTTCTGCATTCATAGGGCATGAAGCCTCTTTAGAGATTACAGTTAAAACAGCAATTCAAGAGGTCCTGATAGGTCATATTTCATGCTATTTAAAAAGGCATCCTGGGATATCATCTGGGCCAAATTGATGTAGTGTTCTTAGCCTTAGAGACAGCATTAAGGACCTGTTCCCTAGTGATAACAGGGGGAGTTATATTTGAAGGTATTTTTTGAGGGAAGGTTGAGAGGGACAGAGAGGTAAAGTTGGAGCTGAATTTGTCATCCAGTAGGTTTGCTATATCATCTGCCTGGCTCAGTATAGGTGGCTCCATTAACAATGAGCTCTGCACACAACTGTGTATTACCTTTGAAGTTGCAGACATAGCTTAAGAATGCCTTGTGGTTTTCCTTAGCCTGGGTGGCCATATTTACTGAAATTTCACTTTGGTGGACTTTATTAGTCCTCTGAGTTGTTTGTTTAGTTTGAAGAGAGTGCTTTTATCCCGTTGGGTGCTATACCTCCTAATTTTTGCCATGATTTTCTTCCTTCTGTTGTACAGCCTGTTGATGTCATTCTACCAGGGTGACTTGTTTTTTGAGTTACTGCTGCACTTCCTCTTGGTGGATACAGCTGCTTCTATGCAGCTATTAACATGCTTGTATAGGGTTTCTGTGAAATATTCCACGTAGGTAGTAGTGTTCTCTGGGTTTATGGGGGCTTGAAATTTTGCCAGGTTATCACTTAATAATAATAAGTAATTCTTGAATATTTCAGGGATAGCTGGGGTTCCAGGTTTTATTTTCACTTTAAAGGAGACCATTTTGTAGTCTGATATTATCAAAGAAGACATTACACAAGGGGGTGCGCAGCACTCTCCCATATTAGTGAGGACCAGATACAGTATGGTTGCACCCCTGGTTGGTGTATTAACAATCTGGTCCAGGGAAATTGTGTTTACAAAATCCAGGAATCTCTGTGCCTGTATGTTTGGTGTCATATATGATTACCAGTTAATAGTGGGGGTGGGGGTAATTGAAGTCACCCATGAATGTAGTATTGGGTTTGATAGTGAGTGTTTCTAATACGTTTAAATACATATTATGGATTTCCTGGGTCATAATGAGGGCCCTATAACTTGCAAGGAAGTGGTATGGGATTTTGCCTATGGTGATTTGAACATGGACATGCTTAAGTGCATTGTCCTTTTTGACCAGCATTGAGGTACATTTATTTGTAATGCAGATTAAGACACCTCCACCTTCACTCCCCGGCTGTGTAGTAGCTGCTCTACATGTGTGGAAAGCATTATAACCTTGCCCAGTTGGTGTTCTCTGTGGTTTTAAACCATGTCACAATGACCCCCAGAGATGTCAGCTTTCTCTGTGGTGAGGAGAGCATCTAGAGAGTGGAGTATTTTGGTCAGACTCCTAGCATTGAGTAGTAAGACCTGTAGATTTTCTTAGTTTTGATTTGCTGTGTTAGCAGTACTTTCAGTTTGGCATTCCCCAAACTAATATTCAAAAGCCTAGAGAGAAGAGGTGCAGGCCATCCATGGCAAAAGCCATCTCTTTTTATGCTGACAAATATTGCACCCCATTAGAATGATACCAAAAGCTATGCCAATTATTAAAGCCAATCATCTTGTGATCATATTATGACATCATCCTTGGAGAAGATAAGATGCTGCTCAGTGCTAGGCTCATACCAACCTTGTACACATATTCTGCGAGTTCTATGATGTCTCTCTTCACATAGTCTAGGGAGGTATTTATCAGGTAATTTACACCCTCATGGACTATGACTGAGTGATGTTGGTACTTGTGATCCAATGACCTGCGTGTGTGTGTAATGTAGTGAATTCTTGCCCCGTTATGCAAATGACAATGAATTTCTCCTTACTCAGCCTGATGAGAGGAACATCAGTGTGTCTCTCAATGGAATCTCCAATGACTAGAATGTTGGCTTGTATGGTGCCTTGCCTCATGGGCTTAGAAGTAGAGGCTTCATGAAATGTAGGTGTATGTGTTAATGTGGGTTTTGTTTTGAAAGAGTGCTTGGGGCTGCTGAGGGTATTTGTTATGTGTACTTTGTCTAGGAGGTCTTTGGGGTTTAGGAAGCTTACATTTAAGTGCCTCAGAATATGTGGATCTATGTCTTTGCTTTGAATTGTGTGTGATGGATGCAGTGTGTATACTACTGACAACCTGATTGACATTAGCAGTGCTTTTATGTGAGAAATTTGCCTCCAGTGACATTGCTTAAATACATTTCTCACATACCATATCAGTTTGTTTGAGAATTAACTGGTTGTCAGTAAACAAGGGGCAATTTCTACATTGCCTCAGGTTGCCCATATCCACCAAGCTGGTAGCAGACATAGTGGGAAAGTTCATTTCCATGGCAACAGACACCTTTTTATTGATTAGATGGTTGGACTGAGTCTGCAGGAAATAATATCCCTTTGCTCGTTCTCTCACCAGCAAGATAGATTGGAAAGGGGTTGGCACTTTGCATTCTGGTTCTATGGAATATAGTGGGATGGCCAATGCATTTAAATAGCTGAAGGGGAGTGATTTCACAGAATGATAATGTTGTGCTTACTTACAGTAACCAATTAAAAAGGAGAGGGAAGGAGATAGGTGGCCAAATTATCATAAGGGCCAGGCAACTATAAAGACAGTTGAGTTTAAAAACACAACAGCACCATGGTAGGAAGGTGAAGAAAAACTTATTTTCTGTGTGACTAACAAGAGACACAGATGTGGTCTCTTTCCTAGTTTAAATTTACAAGAAAGGCTCACACAGACTCTGCTACACTTTGCTGTGAGGGAAAGGTTAGTTTGCTTTTTATTTGTTGCATTGTGTATTACTTTATTGCCTTTTTCTATTTTGAATACTGTGATTTGTTTTCTTTACCTTGTGTTTTATTTGTATTCTGCTTTTAACTGCATATTAAAACTTGAAACGAGACCACAGCTCTGTCTCTTGTGAGTCTGGCAGAAATTAGAGCAGGTCAATTAAAGACTCCCACATAAGATAGAAGAGGTCAGTTAAGGTTAATCATCTGTGAACTGAGGGGGTGGAACTAGGAACCAAACCTTCTATTTAAGGGGTAAAATAAAACATTTCAGAGCTTTACTAGAAAGGCTCACCTAGACTCTGCTACACTTTGCTGTGAGGGAAAGGTTAGTTTGCTTTTCATTTGTTGTATTTTGTATTACTTTATTGCCTTTTTCTGTTTTGAATACTGTGATTTGTTTTCTTTACCTTGTGTTTTACTTTTATTCTTCTTTTAACTGCATATTAAAACTTAAAAAGAGACCATAGCTCTGTCTCTTGGGAGTCAGGCAGAAATAATTTTTCCCACTCTCCCAACCAGTTACTGTTGTGTCCTTAAACACCAATGTCTTTCTAGTTGCCTGCCCCTTGTGTCATCTTGGGATTAGTGCTTCTGTTTTCTACTGGTGAGAGAAGGAGTGCAGTTACATTATTTCCTGGAGAGTGCTGATCACCAGAAAGCTTAATAACTGTTTTATAGGTGACAGCTTGGAATCTGTGCTGATATTCTGATCCTTGTGAGAGTAGGAGCAGAGTGCACTGCATCCTAATTCTTTCTGGTTAGAGCCCCTGTGACTAGCACTTGCTCTAAAACCTGCTGGAAATCACTAGGAAGCCTTAAACTGATACAAGCGCTCAACTCTCTTTGTTAATAAGGGGAAATTAATCATAGGCACCAAACAGCCGATAATTGCAAAGTACCTTGCTAAGGTAAGGGGGAAAAATCACCTAACCAGGCATGTCCAAGGGTCAGCTTCCAGTGATTTCTCCTGTACACCTGGTGAATCTGGGCATACTAGGGCAATGCAGCAATTGCCTCATCTACACAGACAAACCTCTTGTCCTCCCACCCAACACTACAACCTGCAAGAGATGCACCTACATAGCCAAACTGAAAGCAAAGCTCTCTCCAGCCAAGATTGTGCTAGACAATCAAGAGGAGAAGGTTAACACCCACAATAGATCTCAAGCAGCACATAGCCCTTCAAAACCCTCACCATCAACATCCACACATAGCAACACTAAACCCACATATGCGGAGGCCCTTAACATTAACCTGCCCAAGCAACTAGGACCACTGAAGCTGAAATCCAAACAAACACCAATCACAACCAAAGTATCACATAGGTCACAACACAAGTGTGCCACCCAACAACAGCCCCTAAGGCAAGACAATGTACCCAACAAATTAATCATGGGTGACTCTATAGTCAGGCACACTGATATCCCACTCACCAGGCTGAACAAGGAGAAAATTACAATCAACTGCCTGTCCGATGCCAGGATCCACCGCATAATGCATGCACTCAAGTCACTCCACAACAAGTGCAAATATGACTCTGTCATTGTCCGTGTTAGAGTGAATGACTTAAGACGTACCTCCCTCTACTACATGAAAAGAGACATGAAAGAGATTTCGGATGATGTGACTCAGGCAGGTATGACCCTAGCCCTGAGTAGCATCCTGCCTTCGGCCAGACTGATACCACAGTATTAGGACAAAATGATTGACTTCAACAACTGGCTAAGCTTCTGGTGTCATTCAAAGAGGGTCCAGCATCTGTCTGCCTGGGAAGACATGATCGACAAACCACGATGCTTTGCCAGAGATGGTCTTCACCTGTCACCCTGGGATTCAGGCTACTGGCTAAGGCTCTTGCCATCCCTATAGTGCCTTTTTTAGGCAAGGCTAAAAGGACAAAACCACCACTGTAACAGGTACAATTATGCAAAATCTGAAGGTAATGCTACTCAATGCTAAAAGTCTAAACCTCAAAATGCACTCTCTCGAGGCTCTGCTAAAAATGGAGAACATCAATATCTGTGCAGTAAATCAGACCTGGTTCAAGGCTCCAGAGAGCACCCCTGCAATACCAGGCTACAACTCTTACCACACTTTTCGGCCACCAAACCAGGACCAAATCACTAAAGGTGTAGGCGTGTCCATATTCACCAAGGATATTCACACCTCCAGGCTAGTTGCGCAGCGCAATGCATCCGAAATTCTCCAGGTGCAACTAACACTAGGTAAGACTACAATCCAAACTGTAGCTTGTTACAGATCCTCCACCATGCCTTAAGATCTTCACTATACCTTTCTAAACATACTGGAAAATATTAAGATACAACCAAACACCCTAATACTGGGTGATTTCAACTACCCTGCCATTAACTGAGAAAACTACTCATGTACCAACCTCTTTGCCCGGGCTCCAGTATCCTGGACCTGGTCATTACCAACATGGGAAATTGATGCTCCACACCAGTGGACACTCCCTCATTGGTTGGGTCTGACCATAAGCTAATCGCCTTTGACATCCACATCCCACCCCCACCCCCCAGTTAGGAAACATCTGTAAAAAAACTTCTCCAAGGCCAACTTCATGCTGCTCAAGTCAGAAATGACAAACTTCATGACACCCATGCAGACAGGAACTGAAAGTTCAGCTGCCAAACCCTACACTAAAGCATTGTATGAGCACATCCACTTGTGAATGAATCGTGCCATCCCAAATAGAACCAAGATGCTCTCCTCCAAAAAAAGGAAGCCGATCTGGTGGTCCACTGTCATAAACAAACTATAGAACAGAAGGAAAAAACTTAAAGAAATCCCAATCCATCAGAGCCACACGCTTCAGGGACCTAAACCTTGTCATAACAATGAACAAAACATGCTGGAAGAATAGGTTCCTGACCCATAGACTCCCCATACTCTGGAATAGACTGCCCATACATGTCAAGCAGAATGCCTCCTTGGCCCTCTTCAAAAGAAACCTTGACGACTGGATGAGAGATAGGAAATTTACCCCGGGAATCAAGTCAGTCACCCTACTAGACAGGGGTCCATGGAAGTAAATATTGTGGGAAGAAATGGCAATTGAATTGTTACAGCTAGGCTTGTACAGGCCCTAGGGCCGATAGCCTAATACCAACCTATGAACCTATAAATATGCAATTAAAAGTAGGATACAAATAAAATACAGTGTAGGGAAAAATAAATAATAAGCGAGAAAACAGAAAAAACATGAGGCAATAGGAAATAGAAGAAAGCAAAAACAAACTAACCTTTCCCTCACAGCAAGTTGTGGCAGAGTCAGGATGAACTTTTCTTCATATACTGCTTTCCTACATCTGCTTATTCTCCACATCCAGTGGTATGTATGTCTCTGTTACACCACTCCCCTCTATAAATATATTACCATGCTTACTCCTATATACAGGGTCTTCATGTTGTTTGTGTCTTGCCCTTTTTTATGTGTCTGAAGTTCACAGTGGGGCCCAACACATAGCTGAACCTGAGAGTGCCATACCATTGTGCAGTGTTCCAATGCACAGACACATAAGTATCTGTCTCATAGTTACTGGTGTTGCCTAAGGGTGTTGATTTAACTGCTGGCATACAGTAGCAGGTAAATGTTCTGCCTTCCATATTTTATATCCCCTTTCAGAGAGTTATTCTGTAAATATCCATATTTCACAGATTTTCATCTATAAGCATTCTGGTGTTAAAGATGCAGCCATGGTTTACATCATGCTAAAAGGTACCTTATTGCATTGTGGTTAGGCTAACGGGTCACTTTAGTGTCACTGGCTCTGAATTCTATCTAGACAAACTGTGGTACACAGCCTAGTTGGAACTAGCTTTAATGAAGCATGTGACCAAAGTATTCATACACACTTTCTGTGTAGCGCAATGATGTTGCAATACTGTGTTACAAAGTCTGGTAGCACACCAAGGCTGTACTATGGTGCACAGATGTGATGTCTGAATGTGCAGCCATGTGCACAGGGCTAACATACTGATGCATGAGTGAAAAAAAAATGACTGTCATGACTTTCTCAGGCACTGTGAACTATGCCAAGGAGAGCAACATAGTCTTGTTCTTCCTACACTGAGACATCTCTGAGCTCCTGCAAGGTGTTCCCTTGTGCAAAGTTGATCTCAAGAGCATGTCTGATGGTGAATGATGTCACTGGCATCACCCATTCATGTGCGCAGTGCAGTGGCATTACCCTGATATGCATTAGCAATGGAAGGCAGAGGTTAAGGTGAGAGAACAAAATAATTCATTTTGGCAGGTCTGGCATTTTGAATCACCCTTCATTTGACAACCATTTGCAAATGTCATCAGTCCTGCTACAGACATATAAATGAAATCAACATTATGGCCACAGGCTGATGGAGATGTTGGTAAGAACCATTGGAACAGGGACATATTTCAGAAGCAGTATATTCAGATTGTCTTAGCATACTGAACAGACATCATTTACAACATTCTTCAAAACAAATATTATGAAAGACAAGTTTAAAACTAAACTTACTTTCTGTAAAGAGAGAAGAGAAAATAATATTTCATCATTAAAAATCATGATACAATGAAGAAAGTTATCTTGAAAGAGTTTGTTGGTAAAGAAAACATACTCTGTGCCCTGTATAACTTCAAGATGGATCAAATTATCTGTGATATCATTCCCAGTTATTCTCGTTACAGGTAATATACAATTATTGACCATGGGATGGGTAAGGACTACCTCTAACGAAATGAGGGCTGAAAATGGCAGCTAGGATAGTACTTATCTATGTACCTGTTGAGATTATATATTTTAAAACAAATTCTATCCATAATAAAATATTCTTTATATTGTCACAGAACCTTATTGTGTAATTGACATAAAATGTCCAGAAGTTAATCTTTATTTTTTTATTTTATTTATTTATTTTATTTTAAATTTGTTTACCGGGATAGTCCGACTGGAGCAGGTCCATTTACAGCGGAGGCCTGGGGAGAAAAGCTCCACATTTGCATAACAAAATAAAATAGAAATATAAGACAGGCAACAAACATATCAACAATAAATGAAGTAAAGAAAAACAACATGGTTACCAAAAGAAATGTCATGCTGGAGATAAAGTATTAGAGTTGTAGTACAGTAGCATATTATAGTAAATATACTAGGAAGGAAGGTATATGAAGAAGAAAAATAAATGTTATGTAATACATTGCATGATCTTAGTAAAGATTGTCATGGTATTTTTAATACCTATTTTCCAAATGGCTTAACATTGCAAGTCATAAACAGATTTTGAATTTTCTCATGACTGTGACAGAACAGCTGTTGATAATTCTGTAGTTAGACAAGTTTCTATAAAATAAATCACAGTTACATATGACAGACTTAATTTGTTTCTATTTGCTACAGATGAATGTGCTCAATTCCTATTTCATTTAAATACTTATCTGTCATATAATGCTTATTTTCAGGTATAGAGTTATGACATGCCTATAATTTGTACAGCTTGACCAGCAGCCATACATCTTTAGCATATGCCACTGAAATGGAGTCCAGATGTCCTGCAGAATTAACATGATAAAAAAAATTCAAGTGGCCTTGCAGTACTGATGTCTGCTCTGTACATGGTTATTTACATCTTGTAACTGTGGTGGTGGTGCTGTGGTAGCGTTGTCGCCTCACAGTAAGACGTTGTCCTGTTCAATTCTCAGCTAAAGCGTCTTCTGTGTGGAGACATGCGTGAATGGACATACCTTCGTTGAAGATTGTGCATCAGGGCTGGCAACTTGGTATGTAAAAATCTACTGCCAATCATTAGCAGACCGGAGTTCCACTGTGGCGACCCCTAACAGGGAAAAGCCGAAAGGTACAACAACATGGAGGTTTAGAGGTTCTAATTTGGCCTCACTTTTTATGTTGGTGTTTAGCATAAGGATTAAGGTGTTTTGCTCACCAACACAATGTACAGGGTTTGATTCTCACCTTAGGAAGCATGGCTAGGCTTCAAAAGATGTTATTAGCCTAGTAATCACATATTAATCACATATTAATCTGTACAGTCTTAGAATGCTCTTCTGAAAAAACTGACTGGTTGCCTTTTAAGAGAGATAGAAAAACCATTACTTGCATAACATTTTGTTATCAAATTGTGAGAAATGCAATTTTCATTTTGTTTTTTCAGAAAAGAAAGGTACATTTAGTAATCACAGAGTTGAGCACTAAAATCATTCCAATAGCCAAAAGTACTACTGCTCATCATCTGTTTGGATCAGGGCCTTGTTCCTTACATTCTGTAACTACGTGGCATACTCAAATCTTAAATTCTTAATACTGATTAGTCCAGAAGTGTCAGTGCATGAGCTGGCTATTGGTTGTTTAAACAAGGAAGTGCCTGTAATCTCTAGTTCACCACTAATATTAAAGTAGTCATTCATGCTGTGATTCTGACTGGTGGTAATTCTTTCTGAGTTTCTTACTGATTAGTTGATGTTTTGTTCTGCAGTCCTGAATGGAGTCTTTCCTTTATTTTCTGGTTCCCATTGCATACCTTCCAGTTCACTATCAGCAACTCCTTACTGTTGCACCTATAGTTCTATTTGTTCCTCAATGTTCATTAGTGCCTCAGTTACCACTACGCATGGGTGGAAATGGTAAGTGGCTCAAGTGGAACAGCAGACAGATACTCTGTGTTGCACACAGTGGGATATTTTGAAAGTCCTAACTAGGCACAACATCATACACACCATACATGTAGTGTTAATTAGTTCCTAAGCCCTTCCATGTTGAACTTTAACAGCAATCTGCCTTATGATTATGGGATATGTCAGAGCACTGGGAGAAACCATCGCTCCCTCGTGGATTGGTCAAGTTAGCAAAAACCTGCTCTTTCCCTCCTCCCTGCTCAACTCCTCCAGTGCTTGAGCTGATAATTGTATTTTGGTCACATGGGTCATGGACAAGGCCCTACCAATCCATGCCACAGAGTCAGCGGTTTAGTCAAGGCCCTACCAATCTATGCCACAGAGTCAGCAGTTTAGACAAGGCCCAATTTATGCCACAGTGTCAGCAGTTTAACAGAGTTTATTGATTTTGGTTTCTGTACAAATATGAAGTCACAAGTCAAATCAAAGTGGCTATTCCATCAACTACAAAAAATGTCAACTTTTGAAAAGAAAAACAGTTCAGATGCTTATACACTTTGCACAGTTCTCTTTAATCTTTAATTTTAAATTAATCATGTTCCCGTGAAGTGTTTCATTTAATTGTTCTGATCCCTAATGAGGTATTGACCATAAACCACCTTTTTCAGGTTATCTTGTGAAAGTTATTTTATTTATCTTCTGTGCAAGGACATGTTATTCCCTATGGGAAATAGAATTTGATGCCAAAACCCAATAGTGTGAGCTACAGAATAAGAAGACTGATTGTACAAAAATGAAGTCTGGCATATACTAATTGCAAGATAGTAGTGTTTCAGAGTATTTCCTTTTTTTAGAATTAGATTGTCTGTACAGGGTATATAAGTAGTAGGGTGTGGAGAGTGTAACTCCTTAGATTTGGGGGTACACAGTGGCTTGCCCCTTGCAAAAAAATAACTTTAAAGCAGAATAGAGATCATTAACATCTGTCATTCCTCTTTAGTTTTGCTATTTTTCTGTATGTCTGGGCTTCAAAATTGTAAGTCTTGCAAGTACAAAAAGGAAAACAGTGCTTTGACTACATGGCAGTAACTGCTAATAACATTATCTAGAATAAGGCTAATTCTTTTAAGTGTTTTCTCCTAACTTATCTAAGTCCAGGGCTTTGAATTTCACTCTGTCTGATTTTCAAAACTGCCTTTTTTCTGTTCAGGCTATTTAGCGTCTGTATTGCAAAGTATAGACTTTCAGTCATCTTAATTTCTTCAGATTTCTTTTTCTCTGAACTTGAATGCAATACACTGTTGATTGATCTGAATAAATTGGTTCTGTCATTTATAGATCTAAGAGCTACTGCTATTTCAGCATGGAAGATACATAACAGGAAGATTGCTTTTCAGAGATGAGGAAGATCAGTTCTCTTTTCAAAGCTGGAAGTTGTGACTGATTCAGTGAAACTGGCTATTTAGTTTGACAAGATATCTATTACTATCTCTCTAATATATATCCTTTCCTAATATTTGCTCGCATTTTGAAATCTGTAGCCACTGGGCAAGGCTGGGGGATATAAATGGAGTCTCATAATATGCCATGCTCTTGACCATATTACCAAATTAAAGTCCTTCCATAAGGAGAGTACATTTTAGCCTACAAACCACAAAATTTCTATTGTGGAAGACAGCTCCGGCTATTTACTTGCTCATCTGTTACTTAGTATTATAAATAACTGTCCCTACTGAGACACTACATAATGACTGTATCCATTCTTTGATATTCTTTCGGTCCAGACTAGAATTCCATTTAAAAATAAGGACCGAACCTTCCTGGCTTTCATGTGAAAGATGTAGGTAACTTTGTTGTACAAACAAGAAATATGTTTAATACAGAAACTGAATATTTCAGTAATCAATTTAAATGATATAAAATGCAAGGATGTCATTACTATTATGTACATTTATTGAACATGCTATTAACTAACACATGAGCTTTTATGGCAAGAAAACATGTTGTATTTACTAGATACTGAAAGGATACTTAACCTGTTTAATGAAAATTAGGCAGTGTTAAACACTATGGAAAGGCATGACTCCAGTTTCAAACATACTAAAGTCATACAATAAATGTTGTTATTTGTCAGAAATTGCATGTTTAATCTGCAGATGCCTATTGGTTTGGGACATTGCTTAAAATGTGATTGTATGAAGGCATTGGATATAGCTGAAATGTTTGATTTATATTAACTCATAATCAATTTTTCAAATTAATGAATGAATAAATACCACTGAAATGTGTTTAAAAGAGCTCATTATGTGAAAAAAAAAGATGAGAGGTTTTTTTTTTTTCCATGGTGCAGGCATATACTGTAAGCTTGTCAACAGTGCACTTGTGTTCTCCCTTTGATAGGAAAATGTGTTCAGTTCATTCAAAATAGACTGGTAGGTATGCTGTGCTTTATCTTCCTGAGACCCAAAAGTAAAAGTTATGAGCTTTCTTCTTTGTGTCTCATTTCAGCTGGTTAGCAGATGGTACAAGTTCCACCCCCAACTGCCATAAATCTGCCTCACTTATCCAGAACTGAATTTTAAAATGGCTGTAAAACCTTGATCTTGACAGACTAACATTCACCATGACTTACTATGTCCCCACAACTATAAAGAATAATATTTGATCGCTAATGCTACAGTGAAGGGTTACTGAAGTAACTCTTGCCACTATTTTCTAACGTTAACATATAAGGCTTCATTTGTTCCTGTGACTAGCTTTAAAATCTTAAGATTAGGTAAGCAATAATACCTATGGAGTGGGTAACATTGAGGAGTACTAGAGTGCTTTGCTTTGAGAGTGTGATAAGAACACACTTCGGTGATGCAAGGGTCTCTAATAGGAATATATGCATATCCATCATGCACCCAATTAATCGCAGCACTAAAACTTAATAAACAATCCTACAGCCTTCCAAGCTGTTAGTACAAGTCTCCAAAGTTATACCCTACAATATTCCTTAAGATCAAATTATGAACAACTTCTTATAATGCATAAACCAAAATAAAAATCTGCAGGACACTCACTATACTCTAACTTAGTAGCAAACATGTGAAACTCTCTCTCTATCAGGTCATCAATCAACCTTCATACATTCAAAACTTCTTTAAGACTATACCAATCTAATTTCTGGCTCTGCTCATGCTCATCACTAAGCTAGCTCTATCCAACAATCCATTTTTCTCCTTCAGCCCACCTTCATTTTCTAACAGCATTTTTATTTCTCACCACATTTTCTTGCAGCCATCCTCTCATTTTTCTTCCTCCACCTGTAATCATTTTCCTTATCTACTAACCATTTCCCTTACCTTTCTACCATCTCTGGTTTCACTAATGAAAATTATGTATATATGGGACCCGGACACTTGCCCGAATTTAACTTTCATCAAAAGTCAAACTCATGCTCACACATACCCAAAATTGCTGTTCATCGAAGCAGCAATTTCGGGTATGTGTGAGTGAAAATGATCGCACTGCGGTGCGAGTAAGAGAATATTCCTTTACTCCACTGTAGTGCAACCTTGGAGTGAGAATATTTAAGTAGGGGGGTGTGGGGGGTGCAGGGGGGCAAAGCCCCCTGCAAAAACATTTAATTAGTGGTTTTTTTTTTTTTTCACAGTTTAATGGAAGTGCTTTTTCGACTAAAGCGCTTTCGTTAAACTGTGATCGGTATATATGGATTCGGACACTTGCTTTTTCGAGCAAGTGTCCTAGATCCGTATATATATATATATATATATATATATATATATATATATATATATCTATATATATATATATATGTATATATATATATATATATATATATATATATATATATATATATATATATATATATATATATATATATATATATATATATATATATATATATAGGTTAAGAAGCACCTTATTTTGGGATATATCAGTTTTTGGTAGGTAATTCTGACAGATTTAGGGGACCACATGAAACAGGATAAGAAGGAGTGTAACATTTTGAAAAATTTATTATGCACTCTCACATTGGAGACATTAAAGATATGCAGTAGTCTTGGCAATATATTCATCTTAATAATGGCCACCTTTGATAGGAATGGGAGTTGCAGTTTCTTCCATCTAAGACAGTCTTATTGTATGGTTAATGTGACAATATGCTTTTAGAATTCAATTTGAGTCTGTTTTTAGAATACCAGATAATTATAGGTTCATAGGTTGGTAGCAGGTTATCTGCCCTAGGGCCTATACAAGCCTAGCCTTAACAATTCCCTGGCTATTTCTTAGGTTCATAGGTTCATACTAGGCTATCTGCCCTAGGGCATTTATAAGCCTAGCCAGAATGTGTTTGGCTTTCGCCACCCATTTTAAATTTATTTTGCTATGCCCTTTTTCGAGGTTAGTATACTGTGCCTCTGTCTAACAGTGACACAGAAGTGATACCCAGGGTAAACCTACGATCTCCCATCTACTCATCAAGATTCCTCTTGAATAGAGTCAATGAGGGACTCTGCCTAACCTCGACTGGGATTTTATTCCAGAGTGAAGGGAGCCTCTGGGTTATGAATCTGTCCCTCCAGCATGTCCTATTTATTTCAGTGCTGAGGTTCAAGTCTCTCGAGCACGTAGCTCGATGGGATTTGGATTTTCTGAGGTGCAGCATGTCCATTAATTCCGGGTTGGACATGGCTTTATACATCAGGCACAGATCACCTCTGAACAGGCGGTATGCCACTGAGTAGAGCTGGAGTTTCTTTAACCGGGCAGCATATGGCATCTGTTTGAGCCCTTTGATCCTTTTGGTGAGGTACTTTTGGGGTCTTTCCAGTTGCTGCAGGTGCCTGGTAAGATACATCCCAAAAGGGGCATTGTACTCAATTATGGGCCTGATGAGTGATGAGTAAAGAGGCACGATGACCTCCCCTGATCTAGATGTGAATCCCTTCATGATTAGGTGGGCTATATAAAATGTTTTTCTAACCACTTTGGCCACGTGGTTGTCAAATGAGAGATTGCTATCAACTTGGGTCCCCAGGTCCCTAATTACTTCTTCTGTACTTAATGGATTACCACCTATGTGGTAATTTGTGGGCACTTTGTTTTTGCCAAAGGGGATGACTATACACTTTTTGGCATTTAGCTTGAGGCCATGGCTCTGGCACCAGTTGTCTGTTTCTATGAGGCCCTTTTGGAGGATGCTTGTGTCGGCTGGAGAGTCGATTATGGCACCCAGTTTGCAGTCATCTGCGAACTTGGTCAGCCACAGTCCTTCCATGTTGGCCTGTACCTCCGAGAAATATATACCGAACAAGAGAGGTCCCAGGACTGAGCCTTGTGGGACACCACTTGTATCTGGTTTGGAGTCTGACATGGCTCCAGCAATTCTAACCATGTGGGTTCTGTCCTTGAGCCAGTTTGCAATCCATCTAGTGACATAGGGGTTTATATTTAAGCTGGTGAGCTTATCTATAATGCCTGAGTGGGGTATTGTATCGAAGGCTTTTGCGAGGTCCAGGTAGGCTGTGTGGACCACCTTCCCTCGTCAATGGCCTTGGTGACTGTTTCAAAGAAATCAACCAGGTTTAAGAGGCAGGATCTGCCCTTAACAAAGCCGAACTGGGTAGGATCCAGTGTCTGTAGGTCCCCAATATCTTTATTTATGAGGTCCATGATGATCCTTTCTATAGCTTTGCAGACCAAGCTAGTCAGGCTTATGGGGCGATAGTTTCCAGGATCCGTTGAGGCACCACCTTTATGGAGAGGGACCACTGTTGCTGTACGCCACTCTTTGGGCACATATCCTGTAGTAAGGCTGAGATTGAACAGTAGTTTTATGTTTGGGTTTAGCTCTTCTTGGAGTTCATGTAGGACACAGCCCGGGACACCGTCTGGTCCCATTGATGCTGTGTTTTTTGCTTTGGAGAGGGCAGCTCTTACCTGAGCACCTGATATGTCAGGGGGGCAGCACTCTGCTGGGATAGATATTTGCCCTTTTGGTGGGAGACGCTTTGCTGAACCTGTCAGCTAGGATGTTGGCGATGTCTCTGGGTTCACTGTATTTTGTCATTTTGGACTAATTCTGAGCATATCTGGGAATTACCACCCAGGTTCCTAACATAACTAAAGAAAGCCTTGTGATTATCCTTAGTGTCCTGTGCAATTTTTCTCTCGAAGCTGGCCTTAGACAATTTTATGAGTGCCCGTAGTTTTTTGCTAATACTGATCAGTGATGCCTTCCCTTTTTGGGATTTTGCTCTATCATTTAGTAGCTTCCTCCTTCTATTGTATAGTTTGTTTATGGCTGGGGTCCACCAGACAGGACGTCTGCCTTTGGAGGATTGGGTCTTGGTTTTATTTGGGATCGTGATGATCCATGCATTCCTGAAGGTGTTCATAGAATGCGTTTATAAAGGATTCTGCGGTCTGGGCCGTATTTTCCACAGGCCCCGGGGCTTTGAAGGATTCCACCTCGGTTTTGAGGACTGTGAAATTTGCTTTAGAGAAGTTTTTCACTGTGGTTTTCTGGGCAGGGGGTGGGGTCGGGATGTGAATATCCAGTGAGATTAGTTTATGGTCTGATCTTACCAGTGAGGGATACACTTCTGGTCTGGAGCATAGAGTCCCCATGTTGGTGATGATCAGGTCCAGTATGTTTTCACCTCTTGTGGGAGTGGTAACAAGTTGTTCCATAGCATTTGAGTTTATAAATTCTAGGAATCTTTGGGCTAGGGTGTTGGAGCTAGAGTAATGCTCCCAGTCTATGTTTGGGTAGTTGAAGTCGCCCAATATAATGGTGTTTGGAGAGACCTTCATATTTTCCAGTGTTCTCAGGAATGCCGAGTGGGGTTCCTGGGTTTGGGAGGGTGGTCTGTAGCAGGCTATAAACTGGAAGGCAGTTTTACCCACTGTTAGTTGCACAAGGATAGTCTCTGATGCTTCGTGCTTTGCCACCAACCTGGAGGTGTGGGTATCTTTGATGAATATCGATACTCCCCCTTTTTTTGTGGTTCGATCCAAGTTTTGGGGCCGAAAAGCATGGTATGAGGTATAACCTGGTAGTGCTGGGGTGCTCTCGGGAGCCCTGAACCAGGTTTCTGTTACTGCACAGATATCGATGTTCTCCATGCTAAGGAGAGTTTCGAGTGCGTGCATCTTGAGGTTTGGACTTCTGGCATTGAGTAGCATTACTCTTAGTTTCTTATCCCTTGTGATACCTATGGAGGTGGGTTTGTCTTTTGAGCCTTGCCTAAAAAAGGCATTATGGGGGTAGCAAGAGCCTTTGCCAATATCTGAGAGCCCAGGGGTGACAGGTGCAAGCCGTCCCTAGCGAAGCATCGTGGCTTGTCGAGCATATCATCCCAAGCTGACAGGCATTGGATCCCCTTTGAATGACACCAGTACTTAAGCCAATTGTTGAAATTGATCATCTTGTCTTCATATTGTGGCATCATTCTTGGTGAGGGTAAGATGCTACTCAAGGTCAGGGTCATACCGGCCTGGGCTACATGCTCAGAGAGCTCCTTTATGTCTCTTTTCATTAAGTCCAGGGAGGTACATCTCAAGTCATTCACACCAGCATGGACAATGACTGAGTCATATTTGTACTTGCCTTGGAGTGACCTGAGTGCTTGTGTTATGTGGCGGATCCTAGCGCCCGACAGGCTGCTCACCGTGACCCTCTCCTTGTTCAGCCTGGTGAGCGGGACGTCAGTGTGCCTGACGATAGAGTTACCTATTACAAGTGTATCAGGTGTGTTTTTTAGTCTTAAGGGCTGTGACTGTTCGGCACACTGGCTTTGTGAGGTATGTGTTGCATGTGTTTTGTTTTGGGGTAGCAGTTGCTTGGGTGTCTGCTTTGGAGGTCTCTGCTGCTTAGGCAGATCTTTATTTAGAGCCTCCGAGTATGTTTTTGTGTGATTATGTGTTTGGTTTGCTGTCGTGGTAGGTCTGTGTGAGACTGGAATTGTAGTGAGTGTGGTTTCCTTCTCCTCCTGACTGGTTATGCCAGTACTGAGTTGAGAGAGCTTAGCCTCCAGTTTGGCTATATGGTTGCATCTCTCACATGGGTTGGAATTTGTTGGGAGGAAGAGAGGGTTGTCTGTGTACATGAGGCAGTTGTAACATTGCCTCAAGATTCCCAGATTCACCAGCTGGACCAGAGAGGAGATTGCCAACTGACCTTTGGACATGCTAGAATAATATTGGGAATTCCTTAATAATTGAAAACAAGGGCCAGTGGGGAGTGAGGGTGTAGTGCTTTTAATTTTTAGTGCTGATTTATATAATTGCTTTAGTGAGCAAGTGCCAGGTAACTTAAGTGCAATGTGTTACAGGTAACTTAAATGCAAAAACGACAAACAGTAACTTTCTTTCAAGTGAAACAAGGAAATAAGTACAGTAAGCAATGCAGATATCACTAGTGATCCACAGAAACGCTGAGAAGCCGCGTATTAGGTGGAATTAGCGTTCCAGGGAAATAACAAGCAAACAAACAACAAGCATATAAACAAAGCTAGATTCAGCAGGCCTGGATCTAGTCTATGCTACAGCAAACAAGGTGTACCAATTTCAGTAAGATACAGTTCAAATATTCAGGCACTATAAACTTTTAACCAGAAATTCCCAGCTCAGAAGGGCAGAGTCCAGCGTCTTCTCCCACAAGAGTGCAGACCACGAACCTTCTTAATGTAAAATAACTGGCCTGAAGCCCAAGTGCTTAAACCGGAACTAATACACTTTAAGAATAACAGACACTGGGCTCTCAATCAGCAGTTCCCAACTTAGAAGGATGAAAGCTACCTGTCCTGCCACCACAGTGCATGCCACAAACCTTCCTAATGTAAAACTACTGGTCTGAAGCCCAAGTGCTTAATCCAAAAGACTTGGAATGATAGCTACATTTTAATCAAGTTACTACCAAGCAGTAATAAATACAATTGAATACTTTAGAGAATGCCTGGATTAGTGCTCAAGTTACACAAACAAAGCTAGATCCAGCAGGCCCGAATCCAGTCTATGCCACAGCAAACAAGGCGCACCAACTTCAGTAAGAAGCAGTTCAGATATGCATGCACTATAAGCCTTTAACCAGAAATTCCCAGCTCAGAAGGGCAGAGTCCAGCCTCTCCTCCCAGAAGAGTGCAGACCACGAACCCTCTTAATGTAAAATAACTGGCCTGAAAGCCCAAGTGCTTAAACCAGAATTAATACACTTTTAGAATAACAGACACTGAGCCCTCAATCAGCAGTTCCCAACCTAGAAGGATGTAAGCTACCTGTTCTGCCACTACAGTGCAGACCACAAACCCTCTCAGTGCAAAACAACTGGTCCGAAGCCCAAGTGTTTAAACCAAAAGGCTTAGAATGAGTTACACCAAGCAGTAATAAATACAATTGAGTACTTTTAAGATGATGCAAAAGTAAAAAAAAGTAGGTAGAAACACAAGTACAGTAAAAGCAGATGAAATTTTTTTTTTTTTTCTGAACAAGTGCTGAGATCAAAGAAACAGATTTGAGTGCTGAAACTAGAAAACTGGCTAGTTATAAGAAAAAAAACTAAGCTAGAAGGCTTCCCTCCAACACAGAAGGGCTTGGGGGCTCAGAAGCCTACAAATAGTCTATACCACTTAACAGGAAGGGCAGGAAACAAGCTTAAATTTTATTTTTTTTTTTTTTTTTTTTTTCTGTTTCCCAGATGCTCTCTTTGTACACAGTAGGAGTGCCTGAAATCAGAATATGATCTCACTGCACTCAGTTGAGTGAGCAAATGAGATGGGCCCAGAAGGAGTATCCAAACACAAATTTACAAGAGGGGCGGGCAGTTGCAAGGCCACTAAGATTAACAACAAAACAAAAACAGGGAGAGTGGGTGGGACTAACTGAAGAGCAGAGTCAAAACTTCCAGTTCAGTTAATATTCCTTCCACACAGTTAAAATCAATTTAAATACTGTATTTTTTGAAAAAAAGTGCAGATAAAGGTACTTAAATTCTCTTATACGTCCAGTTGAATACAACAAGTTCTTAGCCGGCCAAAGCTGAGGTTTTTAAGCAGAAAATATTTCACACTGTACCACTTAAATAGGCAAGGACAGGAAATCAAAGAATGTGGCTACCCCCACACCTGCAATTACTAACAAATAATAAAATTCAAGCAGCACTAACTGAAGAGCAGAGTCACTTCCCTGGACCCCTGTCTAGCAGGGCAACTGATGTGATCCCCGGGGTGAATTTCCTGTCTCCCATCCAATCATCAAGGTTCCTTTTGAAGAGAGCCAAAGAGGTGCTCTGCTTGTTATGCATGGGAAGTGTATTCCAGAGTCTGGGGAGTCTCTGGGTCAGGAACCTATCCCTCCAGCATGTTTTGTTTATTGTGATGACAAGGTTTAGATCCCTGGAGCATGTGTCTCTGAGGGATTGGGATTTCTTTAAGTGTAGCATGTCCAACAGCTCTGGGTTTGACATGGCCTTGTATGTTAAACAGAGATCACCTCTGAGTAGACGATATGTGAGTATAGATGAAGTTTTTTTAGAACGTCAGCATAGGGCATCTGCTTTAGGCCTGTGATTCTTTTAGTGAGGTATTTCTGCGGCCTTTCCAGTTGTTGCAGATGTCTTGAGAGGTATATACCAAATGGGGCATTGTATTCTATAATGGGTCTAAAGAGGGATGAGTACAGTGGGACAATGACCTCCTTTTTTTCTGGACGGAAAGCCCGTAGTGATGAGGTGTGCCACATAGAAGGCTTTCCTGACTGTTGTGGCAATGTGGTTATCGAAGGTGAGACCACTGTCCACCTGTGTCCCTAAGTCTCTTATCACACTTCTGGTGTTTAGTGTACTGCCACCTATGTGGTAATTCACGGGTACATGTTTTTTCCCAAAGGGGAAAGTTTTTGTTACATGGCTTGTGTGTCACTGGGGGACTTGGCAAAGTCGCCAGGTTTATAGCCATTAACAGGCATGATTAGCCAGAGGTCTTATTCTGGGATCTGAAGATCAGGAAGGTAAATACAAGGTGTCCTAACATGGAGCTCTATAGTGTGGTCTCTCTTGTGAAGTGGCATCATTACTGCATCAAACGTTATGGGCAAAGCCAATTGTTAAACTCAGATTAAACAGTGGCTCTGCCAGCCCTTATTTAGCACTGTTTATTAAATAGACAGGTATATTATCAAGCCTTATGAGGAAATATTTTTAGCCTTGGTGAGCACCTTTAATATATGTATGATCTTTAGTAATGATGAGGGATCAGAGAGTTTCATGGATAATCAGGCTGCCACAGTTACCACAGAGGCTGAAATATGGTCACCAGAAAACCCAGGTATAGAGGGAGAACTTTGTGAGCATTAAATCCAAGCTTCAGTAATTAAAGTGACATGGATTAGCTCCAAATGCAGGCTAGCCTCAAGGATGGGCATTTTGTTGTTGAGTCTTCAAGAACTGAGCAGAGCCACCTTAATGTGATCTTGTTTTTGATTTGATATATTAGTTATGTTGGGATGTCCATCATCTGGACATCACCTAAAATGTCATTATGGGGGCAACAGAAGATTTAGGCAAAAGCCTTGAAACAAGCGGTGCTGACCATATTTGGCAAAGCAGGTAAGACTATTGAGCATCCCATCCTATGCTGAAACATACTGGAGCCCCTTGGAATGACAACAGCTATTTAGCCAATTACTGAAGCCAATTATCTTTTCTTGGTAAATAGACATCATTGTTGGAGAAGAAATGATTCTGCTCAAAATCTGAATCTTGCCTGTATTTGTGACATATATGGAGGCTTCTGATTAGTTTCTGTGCATATCCCAAAGGGCTTTGCATGCCACTTTTTTCACTCCCACATGAGCCACTACAATATTATAGTCATATTTATTAGGTGAATGGGGCCTCAAGAGATAACAGAGCTCCTTGAGACTAAAAGATAAATCAGTGTCACACTGTCCTTGTCTAGCTCAGTAAAAGGAGAATCTGGGTGTCTTTATATCGAGTCACCAATCACTGCAATATTTTTATTTCTAATGTGGTCCACTTTATTGGATTTGAGATTATTTAAATCCCGGTGACTCTTTGTTGTTAGTGAACTAGAAACTGATGCAGTGTTAGATTTTTAATGAGGCCAATTTTTCACCGGTCTTTGAGGAACTACCAAGAATTTTTTTACAGTCTCTGTGTACGGTATTTTAGTGAAGGATTGTGTTGAGTGTTCTGGAAATGTCTTGCTCACAATTTGTGGTATTTTGTGAGTACTTGTATCACTCACAAAGTTTCTTATAACAACTAAAAGTTTGTTGTCTCTAATTAGCACATAAAGTATAAACCCAGTGATATATAGATAGACAGACAGGGATAGATAGATAGATAGATAGATAGATAGATAGATAGATAGATAGATAGATAGATAGATAGATAGATGGATGGATGGATGGATGGATGGATGGATGGATGGATGGATGGATGGATAGATACCATTTTGTAGTAGTTTGTTTCGCTTACACTGTGATATTTTTCACTATACATATATACAACTGCATCAGCTGCATCCCTTATTAATAGAGAACCTTAACTAAATTAGCCAGAAACAGAAGATATCATACCCTACCACAGAATCAGTTAAATCCCCAAGCAGTCTGGTGCTAGAATATGTGCAGGTGAATCTATGGAATATTTTTCTCAGCCTATTTTCTGCTCCCCAAAGAGGACAAGACTCTTAAGAAAATGTCTGAATTTAATAATGTGCCAAAACCAAAGTGGTCATATAGTTGAATCTTTAGTACTTAATATTGTTGGTAGTGAAGATCACATTTTAAAAAAAATCACATAAGTGCCTAATTAAGTAATATCTGTTCTGACAGTTCATCTTCAGCTAATATGCAGCCTATTATCTTTATCTGCCCAGCATCACTGTTATAGCTGCTTTCATTTCAGCCCAGATCAGGCAATTGCATTGCCTGGTATTTTGAGCAATGTTTATATATTTGTGCCTGACTCATAAAATTGCTCTGAGTGGTACAATGAAAATTATTTATGGCTGTCTTAATTGCTTTCTGTTTCACCTTCAATACAGAGCAACAGGCACTGCAACAACATGCATTTTCTGAATAAGAAGCATAAATCAACAGTATAAAAATATGACAAAAAACCAGAACATTCTGCAAAATCAAGGACAGATGAAAAGCCACTTAAGTACTTGTGTCTACCATGGATGGGGGGATACTCTGCACACTTACACTGCATAGCTGCTCCTTGCCTTGCTTGGACACATCCAGAGTCACTACATGGGGGAGTGGAGTGCAACAAGTATGTCACAATTTAAAATGTTTCTGGCTGACGGTGATGGCTCTGACACATTTGTCATACCGCTCAACCTCAGAGCAAGAAATCTGGACAAAGCCATAAATAGAAGTGTGACAAAGGCCCAAAAATAAGGACAATTTTTAAATATTGCTCTTATAAACTTAGAAAGATAATAGAATAGTAGGTCTTGCATTAGTATGAATTTTCTGAAGGATATGAAATCTGAAACTCAAATGCCTGTCATTATTTTCTAACTTCAGTCTTTAATGATTTGCCACTAATTTGCCAGAAAAACATAATTTTATGAAAAACGGACGAAAAATGTGATGCAAAAATAAAAAATAGCCACACAGTATAGCTGGGAACCTGTCAAAGAAGGGATACTTTTTAAATATTATGTTAACTTGAGCAGCTAACAAAATAAGACAATCTACGTGCATTTCTGAAATTAAAAGTAATGTATAACTCTGATCATTACAATTATTTATTAATAGTAAACTCTCCACATTTTCTTCCAAATTTGCCATTTTGTGGAAGGATTATTAGGGGGGGGAGCAACATTTTGATCCAAAATCAGAGACAGCTGAGAGGTTTGGATATATCTAATTCTATAAAGCGATTTATTTGTGTGTACCTCTCAACCTCTTAATGCAGGAAATCTGGACAAGGCCAAATATATTGGGGGAACATACAAACAGTTCTAAAAATTGTTGTTGTATAAACTTAGACAGTTGACAGAATACAGGTATTGCTTTAGCATGCAATTTTTCTGAAGGGTATGAAGTCTGAAACTCAATGTCTGTCATTATTTAGTGACTTCATTCCTAAATGATTTGCCAGAAAACCACAAATTTTATGAGGAACAAACCAAAAATAAGAAGCAACAATCTATTCGTTCTGCAAAAATTTGTACAGTTGAGAGGTATAGTTCAGTGAGGGCTGTCTTTGAGTTTGCCCCCCCCCTCACAAAATCATGGCCGTATGGTGCCTCCCTCATGCAGCCATTCCAATGTACCATTATTTGGCTATTTTACCCCATTTACCAAAAACACTGTAACGTGCATACTGCTTTACTTCTATGATGATTTGAATTTCATTTAAAAGTTTTATTTTGCATTTTACAGCACAAACACTAATAGACATCTGCTAAACAAAGTGATGCAGTCTCACAATGAAAACAGACTTTAAAATTTCTCTGCCCTTGAAACTCACATTCATTGAAACAGCATTGAAACCCACATTCAAAGAAAATACATATGACCAGTGGCAGATAAAGATTAACTTTGGGCTGCTTTCAAATCTTAGGCCACTTGCACAGATCTAGATATTAAGTAAGCTGTCATGTAGCCAATGCAGTGAGATATTTGTTTTCTTCTACTCTTCATTTTATCTTGATTGGACTCTCATAATGATGGTTTGGCAGCATATTTAATTAAAGTCCCAGTTTTTTGCGGTTTTTAGCATAGCCCCACTCCATTCTGGTTGGTCACACCCCTTCCTATTGGCCCCACCCATTCAGCTGTCTGCTGCAGGCCCCCTTTGATTTGCAGTCTCCAACCACCACTGGCACAGACACGTGCAGATGCTCGCACATGCACACACATGCACACATGAGCATGCATACAAACATGCACTCACGTGCATACACACGCATACGCATGGACACATGCATGCACACACACACACACACACACACACACACACACACACACACACACACACACACACACACACACACCCACACACACATACACACACACACACACACACACACACACACACACACACACACACACACACACACACTACCAGAGTTAATTCCTTCAAATTCCCAGCCTGTAATCCATTCAGTCTTTCAAAGTCACAATTTCAAGCTGCTATCCACAAGTCCATTCCGAATTTCAAAGTCCCAGCCTGTCACATTCCGAATTTCAAAGTCCCAGCCCTGCGACAGCAAGCTATCCAATACAATACTTCCCATGAGTGAGAGCAACCTACTCGGCCTGCAGATGTTGCAGTCTGGTCCCCTTCCAGTCTATGCGGTTGTAACTGCATAGACTTCTAGGATCTCTGTAATCTGATGGGCTGTCTTCCTAATCTGAACTGGTTCAGCAGCAGTCCTGATTCCTGTATGCATGCATGGATGTTCTGGGAATGCTGAACATGCATGTGTGGAGTTCTGAGACTCACTTTTGTTTTCTTTTTCTTTTTTTTTTTTTTTTTTATTTATTTCATTTCTTTCTTTTCTTTACAGCTGGGGACTGCAGTCCTGCAGTCCAATAGCACAAGCTGCCCCTGGCCATATCTATATCTATATCTATATCTATATCTATATCTATATCTATATCTATATCTATATCTATATCTATACCTATATCCATATCTATATTTATATCTATATCTATATCTATATCTATATCTATATCTATATCTATATCTGTATCTATATCTATAGCCATATCCATACACACAGACACACACACATGCACACGCACATATATATATATATTGTGCTGCAGCTCATATGATTTATCTTGCTATCAAATACATCAAAGTTAGGGTGAATTCCTAGTTTTGTACTCACAATGCAGTAAAAGGAAGATATGTTCTATTATCCCCTGGTGGTTTAAAATCTACATTATTTATTTATTTGTTTATTTAATTATTTATTCTTTGTTTACCAGATCAGTCCAATTAGGATAGTGGCCTCTCTTCAAGGGAGAACATAGGTCCTATTTATACTACTAGGAAAAATTTGGCCAGGGCATTTGGAACTTTTCACTTATCTTTTCATAGGTGTCATGGAACTTTTTACATCCACCTGAGCTACTACCAACTCAAACAGATCTTCATCTCTGTTTTTTCATAAAGAAGCATGTGAGTTGAAGTTAAACAAATGATGAACACTTTCAAATTTAGTTCTGCATTCTATAGGGATGCAATTAATAAATTTCTTTCAAGGATTAAAACAGACAAAATGTACATTTTAGTCAGATGAAATTATGTTTAGAAATTCTTTTCCAATGGTAAAGATTTCCAGATTCAGAAACACAATTCTTTTCAAGGAAAGTTTTCTACCAAAGTTTTTCCAGATGATTATTTCCTAATTTTACCAATGTATATTCAGTATCCCCATTTCCATTGGTGTTTATTTATCCCCACCTTCTGCCAGCCCCCATGCTTTCCATGATATAGTTAGTTCATTCATTCTCTTCATGGAGAAAGACCATCACAGCTGTCAATAATCCAGGAAGTCATCAGTGTGCTTTGTATAGGGCCTATGTCTTTATTCTTGACAACTGGCATTCTCCACCCACTTCTCCTGGGAAGCTAACATGCAACTGCTGTTTGACAGAACTAAGAATATATCCTTAGTCAGGATCATGCATGTTATACTTCTCATTCAGTGCTGGCTATCTTAGAGCTTCTTGACATATAGTTCCAGATATTTTAGGTGTGAAAAAATATGGAGACTCTTGAAAAAGCATATTGTGTATTATTATCTGACATAACCTGCTTATGCATTCTACATCATGCAAATAATAATTTAACAAAATGTATCACTTTTCTTTCAGTTGAACAAATTAAAAAAAAAGATAAAATGAATCCAAATATGAAAATACAAATTTATACACATAGGGTCAAGGTCATAAAGGTTGCTGTGAGGCTTCTTTAATGTATATACCTCATGGTTATCTTTTGGAATTCACAGAGGGCCATAATATGGTGCTTATGGTCCTTCTGCATGAAGATGTGCAATACTGCATTGGGCTGAGGCCATGCTTTATGCTAATGAAAGGGAGAGGCGTATTTTAATTAGCCATGTGTACTCACCCTGAAAGCTGCCTCCAGGAAGGCATCTACATGCTGAGTGATGCATGAAATCACTCAAATATATAGATCAGCATTGCTTCAATGTGGTAGTAAACACTGACAAAAGGCAATTTTCTACATAATGGTAGAAATAAGTGCTGGAAAGTTTAGTGTTAAGTTAGGGTGAGGATGTGTGTGCTTGGGGGGGGTGAGATTAGCATAATGGTTAAGGTATTTACCTTGCAGGTACAGGGTACAGAGTTTGATTCTCACCTTTGACGACAATTGGCTAGGCTTAAAATGGTCCAAAAATGCAGCTAGCCTAGTTCTCACATGTTAATCTGTAAACCTGTGAGTGTATGAGAAAAGACCTGTGCCATAATGACACTAAAATGAGTAGAGATATTAGTGTGGCAGGAACAACTAAACACCATAGAATACTCTAAGTTGTGTGCCTTAACAGCACTTAAAACACTAATGGAATTGGGGTAGGAAGAACCATTAGATATCAAAGATCTGGGAATGTAAGATGGAACTGTGTCCTACTGTAATGGGCTAGGGCCAGAAAAGGTGACACTGAGGGCATTCAGTCAATTCAGGTGCAGACATGAGAACTGTAGTGGGTATGTTTGCACCTGTACTTGCAATTTTGTTAGAGTGAATGAGGGCAAAAGCTTAGCTATACCTACAATATGTGAATGACACAGCTATTTAAAGTGGGGAGTGCTGATGTGCAAATCAGAGTAGTGGTGTGATTCAAAGAGATGTACAAATTAGACCATACTGGTCTTTCTTTTTTGTGTGGCAATTTGAATATGAATCACAAAATACTGCATCATGTCTGCTGGCACTTTTGATCTTGGGTCATATGGCCCACATTGGTGAAATTAATAATTACCCAGGATAGAGTTTACATAAATATATAAAATAAATAAAACAGAAAATAAAAACTTTGTTATGGTACTTCAAATTATAATCAATACTTGGCAGAAAGTTGAGATTATGATGCTGAAACAAGTTGTTTCCTACTTTCAACAAAGCAATGTTAGAATTTCATATGGTAAAAGTTTCTCATTTTGGTTTTGATTTCTATGCATGCCACAGAGCACACAGATTATCACCATCTGTTTTTTATCTGTGTTGCCATGCTAGTCTAATACCAGATTTATCAAACTGTAATGTTATAACAAGGTATTTAAGCAAAGGTGCAATGGTGACTAATTTGTTTAGTACATTAAAGGTCTAAGTGTATTGTTCTAATAACCTGCAAAAGTATTGTACTCAAGTAGCTTTCATGGAGATAAAGTCATATCTGACAGGTAAGGTATGAAACTGTACAGATATTGTACCATCTCAAGAATCATATTAATGAGAATATTTATTGGAGTCTGTATATTGATAATTGCATGTACAATGTTTGCATCTTATTATAATTTATTAGCAGTAAGAAGGTGACCCATCTACTTCATAAATGATGAAATCTGACATTTTGCTTTATTAATTTTCAAACCTTATGACCCTAGTTTGTCTAGTAACATAATCAAGTTTGATGCCATGTTATTGCTTGGTAGAATCCACAAACCAAACTATCATGAATTATGCTTGCAGTTTCCTCCAAGCCTTTTATCATGTCAGTTGGAGCTCTTTGAAAAACCATGGCAACAGACCAAATGACAAATGGTAGATTCAGAAATGCATTTTTGTCCAGTGTGGTAAGATAACTGCACTTAGCTTTGAACTTGTGTGACTATACAAATTTTAATTCTGTTTTGTTTTACAAAAATAAGTTTTATGTTTCTGTTACCTGTTCTGTAGGCTCAGTTTGAGTACTGATCACATCCTGTCTTAGTTTAAGTGAATTACCTTTTCTATTTCTGTATTTTCAGTGATGATAATAAAATTCAAAAATGAAAGAAAAGCCAACAAACTAAGAAACAACATGTTCATCAAAGGGATCAAGCCATCCCAACTCAAACACTAGAGTCCTGGACTTATATTCCAATGTTTAATGAAATAAACAAAAATACAGTACAGCAATGTGACAAAACATAAAACCTTATAGATGAGCACTTTCATCTTGATAATATTCCAAGACTTCTTCATATAATTCAAAAATCAAAAATCCATTTAATATATTTTATTCAATAAATCAAATGACACATTTAAAAGTCCTGCTCTAGCTAATACTTAAAGTGATAAACTCTAAAATACAAGTTATCTAACTCCAATAAGAAAGACTTCTCTGAACACCATAAAGATTCCATAAAAAATGCCTAAAGTAAATTAAAATAGAAACATACATTTATCGAAAAACATTAATAATATGAACTAGAATATATATATATAGGTATGTAAACCTAAACTATCTCCATAAGGACTTAAGCTTTAATACACTTAAAATAAAGGTGGTTTCATTAAGCCCTGGCCAATGGTCAGTGTTTAAAACTAATTGCCAATACAACTCTCTGCTTCAGACAACCCAGATCAATCTCCTTGAGCAATGCTTCAGCAAAGTAGCCAAATTTGCTCCTAATGTGCCATACAAATCTCGCTGCTGCTGTATAGCACAAAGTAGATGCAATGACCAGAACAGCCTCTCACCCTGACTCCAACTCAGTAGCTAACTAGACATAGCTTTATTCACATACCGTAAAAATACCCTAATCTAACTCCTATCCTTCTACATTACTCACCAAACAGGCCTCTTTGCTTAGCAGATACAAAACTATTCTTAATTACTAAATTAAATAATTCTGGTGGTGACTTTCTCCATTCCCACTATATCTCTAAAATCTGGAACTCGATCCACCTTGCCATTTAAAAAATAGCTCAGGTGAAATCATTCTAGTTTCAATTAAAATAACATCTACAGAACACATGCCTGTATTCATGCTCAACTTCTGGCTAGCAAAAAATCTCTATCCGTCCTCACAGTGTATTCAAAACTATGCTATCTCTCATCTTGCCTAAGGACATTATACTGCGATAGTACATCTACAGCCTGTGTCTCTATCATCATTTCTTCCCAACCCACTGAATTTCTTTTTTTTCCTCCTTTCTTTACCACTTCCTACTCTTCTACTCACATCTCCTGCCTCAGTACATTGATTTATTTATCTCCCTCTTCTTTCACAACTTTGACATCACATTCCTTCAATATCTCCCTCTACTCAGCCTCAAAACATACACTGGCATTTTACAGCGTCTCTTCACAACAATAATCCTACATCCTCTTCCTTAGCCTTGTCAAGCCTTCCTTTCACTCAACTTATCTACTAATCATCTATTTCAACATCTAAGACATCCAAAGCCTAACCCAAACACTTTCCATGTTGGGGCCTCTAAAACTAGTCTTCAGTAATTATGGGGAAATGTCTCTGATATAAAAAGTCTATTCATGGGGAAGGATATTAATCCACAGCCACAAGTATTTTTGATTGTTTAATGTGAGGTGTAAAGGTACTTGAAATAGTTTTTTTTTTGCTATTTTTTAATCTAAGTCATGTATAGTTTTGCATGTTAGCTCAGAGCAGAAACAAGGGCAGAGCAAGGGGGAAGCTGCCCTGGGGATACGCTGTTAAGGCATGCTGAGGGTGTGGTGGTATAATACTGGCATTGCTTTATGTAGCTGCAGGATGTCATGGCTTCATAAATGAATGCTGATGCTACAGTTGTGTTATTTGTGGTCATAGCATGAGTTACTTGTAACAAGCTGCACTTGTTATGTTTGAAAAAGCAGCTTGCTGAAGTTTCAGAACACTGAAGTACTTTTTTTGTCTTCAATTTTGAGAAGATTGTTTGCTCCTTAGCTTAAAGTTGAAGGATGGTGACAGTTTTTCTAAATGTATAGGACATCAGATGAATCAGTGATGATTCTGGGTTAGTTTATTCTTTTCTACTATAAAAGTATCTGAAGCAAGGTCTGCCGACAGCATTAGGTTATGCAGGTCTTGTTATATGTATCTGTGGTTAGATCTCATAACATGATTTGAACAAGCAACACTACCAAGGATGGTCATGATGGAGGTTGTAGATTTTAATCAAGTCAAGCTAGCTTGTACTCTGATAAGACCAGTTGCTGGATCTCCTTGCCAGAATGTTGATTTGGGAGAGTTAGCAAAAGCAAAGGGTAATGAGGTTAATATCAGAAGTAATTAGACCGAGCCAGCTGGCACTGACTTCTCAGAAGACCACAGTTTCTCTTTCTTGATGTTTTTATTTATCATTGAGAGAGTATCATGAAGGATGTTCTGGGTATTTTCCTGCCAGGAAGAGATAAAATATTAAAATATGCCACAGGAGGAACCTAAATGGAATAATATTAGTAACACAGGTCAAAACTCCTGCCAGAGATGTAGGAATAGGCAACTTGCCTGTAACACCAGTCAATGTATGCTTCCTTAAAACAGTCTGAACATTTTCAAGCTTGATTTTAAGTGATTACTCTGGCCAGCTTCTAAGTTGTTAAAGCATTCCTTTTCAAGATAGTTTAAGGTTGTCTGCAACTAATCACTTAATGACAGCTTCTAAACTGTCAAGTGTTCTTTTTAAAGTACCAATATGATGTTAGCCTGCTGCATTAATGAACATGCCTTTTTAATCTTTTGTACTACCATTAATGATTCCCGTGTTTTTTTTTTTTCTTTATTTGCTTTTCTTTGCTGCCACTGGTGGCAGAACTGGTCACTACTCAGGGGTGTGTCTTGTCTTGGAGAAGTTTTATTTATTAATGACATTTTGCAATTTCTTTTTCTTTCTTTCTTTCTTTCTTTTTTACCAATTGTTTAAGGAATCTGATAGGTTTGTAACAATTGTGCTTTTCTTTTTTTGTAGGTAAGTGCATTGCATAGTAACTTTTTTATTGGACTTGGGGTTTGTTATCTGCTATTCATGCATACGCTACAGGTCTGCCCTTAGTTTATATGTACAAGCTCCCTATAGCTTCTGTAGCACATACATACCTCTCAAGCTATCTGGATGGGATGGTAGGGCCAAGCTGTAAAACCTACAGGTACATAATTACAGAGGACTATTACATGTCAGGGGAACATATATGACTACCAAGGTGTACTCTGCACTGATGTTGTGTCAGTGTGTTACTGGGATACTTCAACTGGGTTTATATCTGTGTCCAAGGTTTTTGATAGCAGTGATCACTATCCATGACAGTGTGACACTGGAGAGAGATGTATCGTGCACAGCACAGAGAGTTTATAGTTATCCTGCCGTCATTGGCAGGCATGGGCTTAGACTATCAGCAGACATTCACAGACGCATCAGGCATACACCCATACCAACAATAGATGATTTAATTTGTCTGATTAACTTGGGATAGTAGTGTCCTCCATGACGTTTTATTGAATGGAGTCTTATCGCCTTGCTGAGCAATGCTGCTTAAGCACTAGTACATCTGGATACAGACAATAGTATACCCTTCATACAGCTACTACAGACATTTATTTACCTGTAAGTCCTGTGGGGAGAATATTTGTTAACAATACATAACTGTTTCTATGAATAGTCAGTACTACTTGTCTGTTACTATAAGTATATCTCAGTACATGTCCCTGGATTCAAACCCCGGTCTGTGTGTGGCAAAATTAACAACATATGTATTGCTTATCACACTGAGGTACTGGGCCACTGCTGTGTGCTGATTGAGTGATATATACCTAAAATTCTCCTGATGACAAAGTGTTACCTGGTAATATAGATAGAGTGTCACACAACACTGCAGTGACAGTTGAACATACATGCATGAGATTCATGCATGATAGAGATAGTGAACAGTAAACTGTGTATTAATACTTGGAATGCAGGTGTACACAATTAACCCCTAATGGATGGGAATATGTGTGATCTGTACAGACCATAGCGTTGTGCTGGGTTGCCTACCTGACTCATATACATTTGTAGATGGCATATTTGCAGTCTACAGCTATTAAAGTTTCATAATTGCCTGCATCAGCGTACCTACATTCAGAAATGCATATAGCTGAAATGCAAACCTTAACACAAGACAATCCTATACATTATAATACCTTAGACAGTACTACTCTAGGTTCAGATCTTAGTGCAGAACAGATATCATATTGCATTATATCTTGTAGTACAGCTGTACATCTACACTTTAGCATAACAGTTCTTCATTGGCCAACCTTCGGTCACTTCATGGTGTTATACCCATGTTTACTTCACAGCACCTGTAATATTCAATTTCTTGAACAACAACCCAGAATACACACATCATTTGGCAGAACACAGATTTATATCAGTGCAGGTCTATGAACACAATCATTGCAATACACTCCCAACAGAATATAGCTCCTGGAACTTAGTACTGTATTCTTTCTTAATTAGATTACTATATATTGCATGATATATCTGTACTCACCACACTCTCAGTGCATCCTGGCCAGTTGCCCTGCATAGGCCTCCAGGTTGTGAACCCTCTCCTCTACAGCTGTGGGGGAAAAACACACCATTATGCATACCTGTCTATCAGATATTCATACTAGAATTTGGTAAATCAATGGTTCCTATACTTGCAAACTTCTGGGGAATTGCAGTCCTGAGTGTCATGGATCCATTGGGCCAAGATATCCCCCTTCCTAGGCTTCAGGTCATCATAATGATGGCGCACCTGCTTACCAGTGCAGAGGATGCCATTTGCAGTGGTGAGATCATGTGCCAGCTGGTCCCAGGCCTCTGATTTGTATTGGGACCCCTGGTACTAGCCCTGCAGCAGCCGGTCATCATGGTCTTACACAAGGAGCCCAACCATGACCCTGGAATCCAAAATGCCCCAGCACTGCACCCAGAGGCACTCACCCTCTTCAACTCCAGCCATAGCTCCTGCAGTGATCAAACTCCAACAGGTTCTGGCTATATTCCCACCTACTGCACTTAAATAAGGCTCTTTTCCTGCCCTTTGCCACCACTGGCCATTTTTAAAAATCCTCAGCTCAACTTAGGACTGTGCAAACCCGCTGAGCTCAGCTGAGCAGTGCTTAGACAGGGTATGCTTAGCAAGGTGTAGCAGTGAACAAATCTGCTTAGCTGAGATGAGGACTGTTTATACTGGGATTGTTTAGCAGTGCTGAAACCAATGAAGTGGTGCTACATGTTACTAAGTACTGCTAAAACAGGTTTTGTTTAAGCATTGCTTGGCTTGGCTTAGCAATGATTAGCAGAGCTTAGCTACAGGCAAAATATAGAAACTAATTGTTCATTAATGATACTTTATTATTATGTGTATCTATTTTACTTTATATCTCCTAAACATATGCATTTCACTACGTTTTCTTGGAGTGTAACTTCAATGTCTTGGACATGTGTGTACCTGGGGCTTTTTTCCTTGGGTCTCCAATGAAAATGAGATTCTGGTCCAACTGCACTAACCCAGTTAACAATGTCAATATATACACAATAAAAAAAAATTATAACATTTCCATATCACATGCAAAAAGCTGAATTGCCCACATTCAAACCATGCACCTACTGTACATGAGGCTATGACTTTAACCATTCAGCTACCAAGGACATGGTGATTAGAGCTATACATTTCTATATAGCTCTCAGTTACGTTTAAGCACTACTGAGCACTGTGCTGTGCCATGCAAACCTGCTTAGCTATGCTTAAATGTGACCTTTCCTAACTAATTAAATGCATCTTCCTTCTATTTTTAGATATCTGGCAAGTGTCTATTGCTAAGCGCCATGCTGCTGAAACACACACACACAAAAAATTAAACATGTTTCACTTTATTATATAAGTGTCATCCAGCACTTTCACAGTGCAAGGGGTGTGTTACTCATCTGCGGACACTGTAACACACCCCCTAGACTGATTCTATACCATGTTACACAGCTCTCTCTCAGTAGTGCACCTTCATTAATATGCAAGACCCACTGCCGAGGAGAGCTGCAGACATTGTCACAGTGGACTCAGTGTATGACTCACACTATTCCTACACAGAGTTTATTAAATCTGGGGGACAGTTTTTTCACCATCAGATTTTCCTTCATTTACTACAAATGGGTGTTCTTCCAGCTTTAATTCATCCATGTCACAAAATCTAGCAATACTCATACCTGTCCTCTGCTCTTCATCAGTAGTGCAGTAAACACATTCAGACAAGAGAGAATCAATTTTCAGTGTTGTGTTTTCTCAGCAAAAATACTGGAGTGGCTTGCCATTGCATTCTCTAGTGGACCATCTTCCATCTATCATGACATGCATGTCTTAGGGAGCTCTACACAGCATATTTCATAGCTTCACTGAGATACATATGTCCCTTCACCATAATAAGGGTAATGGTCCAGAAAGTGACCACTTCTTATACATGGCCTAAATAGAACATATAGAATATGAATTCCTATTCTAAATTTTAGAACTGTTATTACAAACTTTGGAACTGTGAAAATGTAAGGGTGATTGGGAGGAAATAACATATACTATGTGTAAAATTACTGCTCTTTAAGAGTTCTGCCTTGTCTGAGTAACAGTGAGCTCCAAGGTAGTACATATAAGTAAAAAGGGTAGTGGGGAGAGCCTCCGGCATTGGGAGTGCACGGGGCTTGCCTCCATTGAAAATCCCTTTTAATGTGTAACAGTGACTTTTGCATTTTCACTGTAATTTCTACTGACATTCATCTATTTTGTCACAGTTTTGGGACTTGCATTGCTGAGTCTTGAAAGACCAACAGGGCACACAGTAACAAATAATAAAGTAGAACACAAATACATATATGTGCAGACAACGTTCAAGCACTTACATTCTACATCTTAAAATATATTGCTTGCACAAGTTACACTGTTATCCTTTATTGTAACTATTGTATGCTGTATGTTGTCAGTTTGGTGAAGTTAAAACTTATCATAAGTAAGAGGATGACTTAAGTTGTCTTAGATAATTTTGACTATTAAAAGAAAAAAAAAATATTATATACTTGAGAAAGATCTGAAAGTATTATCATGGGAATAGATCATTCATGTATGCTTCTTGTGTACACGTACAGATGGATTTATTTACTTATGTTTAGCAAGTACATTGCTGGAACATTCTGTTTAACAAAGTCATAATGTACAAATGCAGCCATAATTCAAAACAGGTGGAAAATGTTAATTCAAGGTGCCTGATTAAACAAAAATATTCATCTAAGTGAACAAATAGTAACAGTAACACCTACCTTCCTTTTCATTTAGTCTTTCTTGGTGTTAAATGATTAAGCTAGTCCTTGTCCACAAAACGGTAGCACCTTCATAAAAAATCTTCACTAGTCCAGTATCTGTTCTCCTTCTAATATTGCATGACATTCTACTACACTCAGATCAGTTTCATGCCTATCAGTCCATCCAGCCCACTTATATGTTGATAGATTCATAGGTAAGTGCTAGGCTAACTGCCCTTGCAAGTCATTTTAAGGCTAGCCAATTTCCATTATGCTGCCCGAATTAACCTTGGTCACTTGGTGTTAGATTGTCATTAGTCATCCCATGGTCAATAATTATATATTACCTCCAAACAAAATAACTGAGATCATATCATAGATAATTTGAAGGGACCCGTGCATGGGATAAAGCATTTAGGAGCTGCCTCTGTCCATTAGTAATATAGGGGGCAGTCCTGGGGTAAATTTTCAGTTTCAAATCCATAGATCAAAGTTAATGTTGAATATGGACAGAGATGATCTTTGTTTTACATGGATGAGCAGTCTCTTCCAGAGCAGCAGTATCCTCTATAAGCAGTAACTTATGTCACATTCAGGTATCCAAGTCAACAATTTCCTGCTTGTTGCTTCCACCAGAGTTTGTTGGTTTACTTTGTCAAATGGTTTCCAGTTATCAGACAAGGTGCCTTCCACACCTCTGTCTTGTGTGCTTCATCTAGCATAAACTATGTGCATGTAGGACAGTAATGGGGGGGGGGTCTCTCCATGTATGCCCTTGAATCACTGTCATTATTTTCAATGATTGCTAAACTCCATCCTGTCTCATTGCATTTGCAACTTATTCGCCAAGTTCTGAGTTGTCAATTTTGTGCATATCTATGTTTTATGAGTCTGAAATTAACACATACATTATTTGCTTTTCTTACAATACTTACTTGGAGTCCGTAAAAAAGTACATCTCCAGTGAAGCATGTATAAAATAATTGCCTTTAATGTTTAACAATGTGAACCTCAGTGGAGAGCATTGCTATCCTAAATGCAGCTGGTGTTCTTTACCACTGTTTTATTGCTTTTCTTTCAGAAATTGTGCCTAAAGAAGAATAAAAGGAAAACTTGACTTCTGTATTAATGTTCTGACTATAAATACTGATTGAACTATTGTGTCCAAAACTTTCACATGCCAATCATTCAAACATTTTGAGTTTTCTATATAGCTCTGAGATATTTTTCAAAAGATTGGAAGTTGGGTTGGTTAGTATTTTAACTACATTTACATGATTTGGAGTCTTTAAAAAAAAATACTAATTTCTGTTGCATTACCTGTTCAGTTATTTTATACCATATTGTACAATATATTCTTGTCAATATTTTTAACCTTTTTCCTATACTGATGTTGCTTATGTAACTACAATTTGATATTGTTGTTACTATTCTAGGATGTGATTTACATTTTTTTTTTTATAAAGATTGATTAAAAAAAAAAAAAAAGATGCATTTTTGAAAAAACGAGAGATTCGCAATAAAGGCTGATTAAAAGAAATCAGAAAATACTAAATAGATTAAGTACATGCTGAAGATATATCTGACAAATGTAATGATTACGGATGCAGAAAATGATAATAGTTTCTTTGGTGAAGATGCAGTGAAATGGCCCGTTCATATTTCCTTGGTGCTTTACAGCTTTTCATTTGGCTACCATTTTCACTCAACTGTTTCTTATAAATGTTGCCAACTTGTTCTGAAAAAATCATAAGTTTTAGAATCAGTGACTAAATGGTCGGCATTCATAAACAGTTTTGCATAAAACGTCTTACACCATGATGTTAGATGTCCCTTATATGTTCCAAGATGATATTTTAACTATTTTATCCTATCTATATTTATATATATGAGCATTGTATTAAATATATGGTGCCTACGATAGTACACATGACCTTGTAGCTAATCACATAGTCAGAATTACTGATGTTAGATGTTTGCCTTTATGATATAAGGGCATGCAGAATATCTGCCATGCATCACTTTACATGCAGTGGTATCTAGAGCTCACAGTGTGGCACTAACGTGGCTATAAAACCAATATTTCATGAAGATTCTTGCTTAATTTATGAACTACCCTACAATTCACATTCTAAACAATTGACAGAGTAATCAAAATTCCCCATCACTTAGTAAGCAAGAGGCCTTACTTGTCTGTATCTGTACTAGCAAGTAATGCCTGTATCTGTACTTAAAATACTGTAGTACTTCCTAATGTTCATAGTCAATCTGTTAGTTATTACGTTATGTTTAACTTATTCCCCCAGTACATCTTTTGAGTGTGTACTTTAATCTCCCAGTGGGTGTGGCTTGAGGCTTTGAAAAACAAATTATCACCTTACAGTTCAAGCTAACATTCATATCTCTGGAACCGTCAAGCATTACTAGAAAACTATAAATGGCAGACAGTTCAGCAGGGGCGGCTCATGCTATAGGACTGCAGCCCCCACACACACACACACACACCTAGAAACATAAGAAGAAAAGGGAAATAAAAATAAAACAGAAAAAGAAAATTAATGAGTCCGGAACTCCACGCATGCATGCTGTGCTTGGAGTTCTGTACTCTCTCAGAACTCCAGACTGCTCTGCCAGGCAGTCCAGATAAGGGAGAATGGCATTCCTACCCTGCAGTAACCAAAGTGGAACAAAACAACAATAACTCTTAGAATAGCAAACGTAGATCCCCTGGACTCGAGCCGTGAATCAGAAGCAAACTCGCCTGTTGCTTTTTGTCACACAACTTTATTCGATAACTGCCAGCACCACAAAGTACATCTAGTAAGAATGGTTGAGCGCTTTCATCTGCATTTACCAGATTTCTTCAGAACCATTTCCCCTAACATGTCACTTCCTTTATATACACAAATTTTGGCCAAAAGTTAATTACATAATTGGTTAAAAACAAAATTGTTAATTAAAAACAAAATCACTCAATTAACATTTGTTGAGAATAAAAATACAATAAAAAGTCACAAAAATATGTATATTAACCACTGTCATAAAATGTACTATATACTAGTACTAAAGTGCTTTTATACAGTGCATGATATTCCTACCCTGCAGCCCAGAAGTCTGTGTGGTAATGATGACCGTGGAACAGACCAACACTGGACTGCATCATCAGCAGGCTGGGGCTTCCAGTCTACTCTCACAGGAAACCAGCATCATCAGCAGGCTGAGAGGATGACCGGAAACCCAGCCGTTAGCTTGCATGGGCTAAGGAGCGTGGATTTACTGTGGGAATGGAGACTGCTGAAGTAATTCAGGCAGAAGAAGTTGCTTCCATGGGCTGAGGATGGGAACAGAAACTGCTGAAGTAATTCAGGTCGACGAAGTTGCTTCCATGGGCTGAGAACAGAGACTGCTGAACTGAACTAATGCAGGTCAGGTAGAGAGTGTGTGTGTGTGTGTGTGTGTGTGTGTGTGTGTGTGTGTGTGTGCGTCTCTCTGTGTGTGTGTGTGCGTCTCTCTGTGTGTGTGTGTGCGTCTCTCTGTGTGTGCGTCTCTCTGTGTGTGCGTGTGTGTGTGTGTGTGTGTGTGTGTGTGTGTGTGTGTGTGTGTGTGTGTGTGTGTGTGTGTGTGAAATGCCTCAGAGAACACATGGTGGTGGGTAGAGAATACTTCAGGCTTGAACCCTGTACCATGGATGCAAGTGGCAAGGGCCTGAATTCCCTACCCACCATCATTTGTAAAAAATGTTTGCAGATTTTTGCCTCATATTTGTTCTATTCCTCATAAAATCTGTGGTTTCTGTATGTTTGTTTTTCTTTACCCAGTCAGTAGTGCAGTGATGCACTGGTAGTATTGTTGCCTGACAGCTACAGGTTCTCTGGTTTGATTCTTGGCTTGGGTGCCTTGTGTGTGGAGTCTGCAACTCCTCCCATCTTACAAAGACATGTGTCTGCAGTGTTTCTCCCTGGGCATCTTCTGAAAATTGGCTTTTGTTCCAAGTCAGACTTTTCTGGTTAATAAATGTCAAATAAATAAAAATAACAGGCATTTGAATTTCAGACTTCATATTTTTCAGAAAGTATATGGTAACACAAAACCTTTTATTCTAGCAATTTTCTAAGTTTATAACATGGGTATCTGAAATGTGTCCCTGTTTTTGGGACTGTATCCCCCCATTGCTGGCTTTGTCCAGGTTTTTTGTGATAAGGTTGAGAGCTATGGTGAGAACTGAATTTGCTGAATATGTTTGGGGTCTGTATTCCCCCATTATTGACTTTGTTCAGATGTTTTGTGCTAAGAGGTTGACAGCTAGGGTGAGAACTGAATTCAGTAAATGGTAGCCCTTTAAGTTTGTCTTCCTCTCTTTCACAAAACAGCTGATTGGGCATAGTGGTATGTTGCTCTGACTGTTTTGCACAGGGTCCTGGGTTTAAGACTTGGCAGTGAAATGTATGGTGGTAACACAGCATTTTATTCTAGCAACTTTCCAACATTATACAAGCAAGGTTTAAAATTTGTCCCTGGATTTTGGGCCCACCCCCCAAATAAATTTTGGCTTTTTCCAGATTTCTTCTGTTGCAAAGTTCAAGATACAGCTGAGTGTTGAGGTAGATTTTACAAGGAGCTGAGAGCTGCAGGGGAACAAAAGTTTAGTGCTGCTTATGTTAGGATGGCTTGCATTGTTAGCACAAAAGGTAGTGTACTTGCTTTTGATGAAGAAGACTGTAGGTTCTACTCCCACAGTAGGCAGATGCATTGTTGTAAAGGGGGTGGATGCTGCAGTCCTTTTTGGTGAAGATACCTAGTAACTTCTTCTTTCGGCTTTTCCCGGTTAGGGGTCGCCACAGCGGATCATCCGTCCGCTCATGATTGGCAGTGGAGTTTTACGGTGTTGAGGTGCCAGCCCAGTGCCCAACCTTCCACAGAAGGCACACAGATACACACACACACACACACACACACACACACACACACACACACACACACACACACACCTAGGGCCAATTTAGAGTATCCAATCCACCTACTGCATGTCTTTGGGATGTGGGAGGAAACCGGAGCACTGGGAGGAAACCCACGTGACCACAGGGAGGACATGCAGACTCCGCACAGAAGGCACCCCAGTCGAGAATTGAACCGGTGAACCTCTTGCTGTGAGGCAGCAACGCTAACCGCTGCCCCACAGTGACCTCCCAAAGATACTTAGTAACTATGAACCTGTTATCAGTTTGCCATTCATTCCCTATTGCGATATTAAAAGCTTATCATTTTTTTAATGCAACATAGGCAATTTATTCCTCAAGGGCGACAGGCACTTTATTTGTAGATGAAACAATGACATATAAAGTTGTTTGCTAGCAGCAACCTCTTTATTAGTTACAGATTTCTTTAATGTGTAATTATTTAGATGACTTTTACTTCTTCAGAGATTGTGCATATTTACTGATACTGGTGGACTGTAGATGTTTGAGTAGACTTTTATGATGAAAATGTTCTGAATTGGGCAGCTTTGTCATTACTGGTGCATGCATTTTGTTTCATTGTTTACTGAAAAAATGTTCAAAACAATAAATTTAAAATGCCATCTAACAACTGTATTGTATTGTACAAGGAATATAATTTAATACAATCAGGAAGGTGTATCAAAGAGCTTGTGTATGTTTTGTGTTCAAGGAGCCTATGATTTGAAAACAACCCAAAGATAATCTTTATCTGCCACTGGCAAAATGCATTTTCTTTGAATGTGGGTTTCAATGCTGTTTCAATGAATGTGAGTTTCAAGGGCAGAGAAGTTTTAATGCTAAGTCTGTTTTCATTGTGAGACTGAATTGCTTTGTTTAGTAGATATATATTAGTGTTTGTGCTGTAAAATGTAAAATAAAACTTTAAAATGAAATCCAAATCATCGCAGAAGTGAAACAGTATGCACATGACAGTGTTTATGGTAAATGGGGGTGAAATAACCAAGGAATGGGACACTGGAATGGCTGCAGTGGGGGGGGTGGCTTCATTCGACCATGATTTTGTGAGGAGAGAAGGGCAGCAAACTCAAAGACAGCCCCGGCTGAACTATATCTCTCAACTGTCCAGATTTTTCCTTCTTATTTTTAGTTTGTTCCTCATAAAATTTGTGGTTTTCTGGCAAATCATTTAGGAATGAAGTCACTAAATAATGACAGACATTGAGTTTCAGACGTCATAACGTTCAGAAAAATGCATGCTAAAGCAAGACCTGTTATTCTACCAAATGTCTTGAGTTTATACAAAAGCAATTTTTAGTACTGTTTGTACGTTCCCCCAATATATTTGGCCTTGTCCAGATTTCCTGCATTAAGAGGTTGAGAGGTACATACAAATAAATCACTTTATAGAATTAGAAAAATCCAAACCTCTCAATTGTCCCCAATTTTGGCTCAAAGTGTTGCTCTCCCCCTAATAATCCCTCTGCAAAATGGCAATTTTGAAAGAAAATGTGGAGGGTTTACAATTTTATAAATGACAGTAATGATCAGAGTTATAGATTACTTGTATTTCAGAAATGCGTGTAGATGGTCTTATTTTGTCAGCTGCTCAAGTTAACAGTACTAATATTAAAAAGGTGTCCCTTTTTTGACAGGTTCCCAGCTGTATTGTGTGGCAATTTTATATTTCTGCATCAAATTTTTGGTCTGTTTTTCATAAAATTGTGGGTTTTCTGGCAAATTAGTGGCAAATCATTAAAGACTGAAGTTAGAAAATAATGGCAGACATTTGAGTTTCAGATTTCACACCCTTCAAAAAATTCATACTAATGCAAGACCTACTACTAGTCTATTATTTTTCTAAGTTTATAAGAGCAATATTTAAAAATTGTTCTTATTTTTGGGCCTGTGTCCCACTTCTATGTATGGCTTTGTCCAGATTTCTTGCTCTGAGGTTGAGAGGTATGAGCCATCACCATCAGCCAGAGACATTTCAAATTGTAACATACTTATTCCACCCCACTCCCCACTGTAGTGGCTTTGAATGTGTCCAGGCAAGGCAAGGAGCAGTTATGCAGTGTAAGTGTGCAGAGTATTCCCCTAACCAAGGTAGACCACAAGTATGACTGTGGCTTTTTCATCTGTCCTTGATTTTGCAGAAAGTTCTGGTTTTCTGTCATATTTTTATATTGTTGATTTATGCTTCTTATTATTTAGAAAATGCATGCTGTTGCAGTGCCCTGTTGCTCAGTGTTTAAGGAGCAATGCTTTAATGACCATCAGGTAAGCTTTTCAAAGATTGTTAAGATGCAAGTAAGCTTTAATAAGCATACTGTTAAAGAAATACCAACACTGAAAGCCTTTTTGTTGTTGCCATGCAGAGAATATTTACATAACTAGATAATGTATAAGCCTTAGGTATTGAAATGCATATGACAGTATTTGTAATAAAGGACAGGATTACAGTATTTTCAGAAGCTCATTACATTTGTTGGAGACTTGAAGTCATCTTTGCAGGCTTTACCTGTAAACTAAATAGAATGCCAATCTATCATGTGTGGTCCATAACTTGTGCAGTAATCCTTTAAGCAATTTATCTTGAGCTTGTTTCTTGTTTGCTGTTCATTTTTTACTTTGATCATGTCTTCCCTATGAAACAAGTAGATAGTTGCTGTCAGGCAGCAGGTCTTTTTTGGATAAGAAACATTTTTACAAGTGGTGGTATCACAGACATTGCTACATTCAGCATGTTACCTAGTAATTTTATAAAGCTGAATATAAATTATAATTGGAACTGCTTTTGACTGGCATTCCAGTAATGTATTTAAAATCAATTTATTTTTTCATGCCTCACAACCTTTGTGTTTCCATCTAAATATTAAGTAATTTGTCATGTAGCCAGTGCATTGAAATATGTTTTTTTCTTCTACACTTCATTTTGTCTTGATCGGATTGTCATAATGATGGTTTGGCACCCAGGGCAGTGTATTTAATTAAAGTTCTAGTTGTTGTGGTTTTGAGCATAGCTCCACCCCTTTTGGTTGGTCACACCCCTTCCCAGTGGCCCCACCCATTCAGCTGTCTCCTGCAGCCCCCCTTTAATTTGAAGTCACCAGCCACCACTGCAGTTCAGGATAAATGTATCTTTACATTAGTGGCATCCATTCAGTTTGTGCTTTAAACTGGATTTTATAAGCAAAAATAAAGGCGGTGAATATTAATTTTATAATGTTCTATAAACAGCTTATAATATCTCTGTAACCATTCAAGCAAGACACAAACTGCCAGCATGATTTTATTCTTACAGCTGTGAGCTTTGCTATGAGGCAGTGCACTTCTGTCTGTGTTACCAGCATGTTGAGATATTTAGAGAAATATAAAAATTATTACAATGCAAATAAACAGTATACAAATAATATTCACTATCTCTTTAACTGCATTAGGCAGAGGTCAAATGTCAATACAATTGTATTTGACATCATGTACGTTTTAAGATGAAATCTACTGATACTTTGTATGTAGCATAGTTTTGAAATTATTAATGCAAATATGAACAAATAATATTTTACACCTAGAGGTGTCAGTAGGAGGTAACTGCAGAATAAACTTGAGGCACACTCAGCAGTAATTAGCACATAGAGGTTCAGAATTTGAATTGCAGGGTTTGGTTTTAGGTTGTCCCATTCCAGTAAATCAGATACTCACCCACAACCCCTATAAATACTTTTCCTGAATTGGTGCAACCTCAGAGGCAGTTCATACAGAGACTGTGAGTGTGAGAGGAGATCCCCGAAGTCAGGCAGAAGCATTAATGAGCAAATACCACTGGGAGCAGAGGAGATGATGTTAATGTTCCAAGAGTATTTTCTGATTTGTTGTCTTCTCTGGCTATACAGTACTGGAAATGTATGCAGATCCTCTGAGCGGCTTCATCACGTTTAGTACCAGTCACTAATTTAATGTGAATTCTCCAACACTTCCTCAGTATATAACCCCTACGATACAACTCAATCACTTGACTTTTGTAAGCCAGAGCAACAACTTTTTGATCAACACATTTTATTAAAATGCTCTCTTTTATTAAAAATTGTTCTTGACTCCTATGGGGTAACATACTACATGGACCCCCACATGATGATGCACTACTGTGGAAGTTGAGTATAAATCATTGATTTCAGTTCCAGGTAACCTGCTTTATAAAAGAAGTATAGAACTGTATTGACAACATGAGACACTGATACCCTTTGGCCTATAAATAGGGAAAAACATGTATCTATAAGGCTACAGTTTATTTGATCGCAGTACATATTCATCACATACTATGATTTGTGGTAAATTTTTTCAGTAGTTGCATTGGTCGAATTATATTACAGTCGGACTGCACTAGTTTGACTGTAGTATAATTTCTGGAGTGATCTTCTTTCTTCACAGTTATGTGAAAGCAGAATTAGTACATTTAATTTCAGGAGGTGTGGGGGTAGTTCTCCCCATGGAAAAGCAAAGTTTCTGGTTCTTTCAGGTGATTGGAAATGAAATGTATTTGCTTCATTTTCGATCACCATCTTATTGTGCTTTGATGAAAGATGTCACTGATGAAGTTTCATAATGTATTTCATGTCAATGAAAGTTGACTGACGATGTAAAAGAATATAACCATGCATATACAGTATATATATATATATATATATATATATATATATATATATATATATATATATATATATGAACAAGATGTGTAGAAACAATACCCTGAGTTTCCAACAAAGGCAAGACAGACTTATTAAGATTCTTACATCTAATGAAATCTTCAAACATATTTTTTCTAACACCTCTTATTTCCATGTCATGAGTTAGGTCTGCAGTTTTGAAATATGTGCATGTAAATTGAAGTTATAAGTGTTAACAAAGGAAATGGTTCTGAGAGTAATGCATAATGGTTTATATGTGCAATTTTGGAAATTAATATGGAGAATTGATGAGCTTAGAAGTATAGCTACACTGTAACATTATTTTTTTATTATTATAAGTGTAAAGTTACATGTAGCTTCTGAATGAATTGCTCATCACATATCTATATAAAATTAAGTCTTATCCTAGATGACCTAGGTTTAACAGCATTGGCATCTGAGAATCTGGATGGGGGTGGATGAACTTAAGTGGCACATACCACCTTGATCACCCTTGCGGGATTAGACAGAGACTGTTAAGCTCTTGGCATTGGTAGCAATTAGTAGTATATTTCACTTGCTTATAATGGCCTCATTCAACTCGCACTGTCAAATTGGACTGCCCCTCCATAGGTCTTGGGAAAACAACATGCATTCTTTCTTCCTCAGTCCATATTCCAACTGCTAGTCAGCAGTCCTCTTGCTGGAGGGATTGGTAGACTGCTCTTTAGGACCTGAAACTACACCTTACCTCTTGGCTGTATCCAGAATGGCACCTAATAGACTCCTAATGGTTTACAGGCAGGGCTGAATGGCCTCCATGGCTCCTGGCTGGCCTGGTGGAATGGTTACTGCTGTGGTGACTCAGGCTTTGCTGTAGCTGTCAACACAGTTCTGATGTCTGAGAAGCAGAAAAAGTAGTGGTGCTGAAAAAAAACATGCTACATATGTGATGTGAACATTTAAAAGGCTGCACAAGTAAACAGAGAAATCTATTTTGTTTTTCATTCTTAAAAGGTTGGTGAAAATCCAGCAAGTGTATTGTGTGGTGTACTGTAAAGAACAGGTGGGTCTTCTCCAAAATATTGAACCTTCTGTTTTGATTGTCAAAAGATTGGGAAAAAAAAAACATTTATGCAAACTTGGTGGTTTATACTCAGAGCACCATCCTGGACAACCCAAATGGAGAGCTGCACCTCACCTCGCATAGTATAGTTACCAGCAATGCTATTGTTACTTAAAGTAAGGTTAACTAATTAGAGCCCCCCCCCCCCCCCAAATCAAGCAGTTGTATTTTCTCCCTTCTTTGGAAGACTCAAGACACACTACATGAATTTGTCTGTGTCAAATACATGGCTTAAGAAAGAAGATCTGAATCCAGAAAAAGCAAACTGAAGTTGTTAAGAACATATTTCCTAGTGATATAACAGACCACTTGAAAAATATTCAAAAGCTTCAAGGAAAAGTTCCATATTTCAAGAAAAGGTGATGCAAAAACAAAGTGTGCATAAACACAATAACATAAACTGAGGTACAAAGAAGATGTTTCAGATGTAGCATGAGAAATCATAATCTTCTACAGAAGAGTAGACTGTGTATGTAGAGTCCCAAATATTGAGTCAGTAATAAATCAGGAAAGGTGGAAGGCAAAAAAACAGGCTAAGGTATGAAGACATACGTGATGGATAACTACTACTGATGGTTTATATAACCAATGGGGTAATGTATGCACTGAGTGGATGCATTTCCTCTCATTTGCCATCATATTTATGGTTTCTGTACTTTTAACAATGACAGCACTGCTTGTAACGTATTATGCTTCACAAAGAAGCCTGGATCAGTCTTGGTCTGAAAATTTAAAAAAGTCTCTTACTCTTTTGTGTATGTGTGTGTGTGTGTGTGTGTGGGGGGGGGGGGGGGATGCGCGTGGGCACTTACCTCACTTTTTCTTTCTTTCTGGATTTTCTGCCATCTCATTTTCACGATTTTAACTCTGTGTTTTCCCAACCATAATGCAGAATGTTTAGAGAGAAATATCCTTTCACAAGTCGTCACTGGGTGGCTTTTGTTATAATCTCAGTGACACATGACATATTAGACAGAGCTATAGTTTTGCATTTAAAACAAACTCCTCTTTTTAAACTATTTCAAAACCAGCCATTCATGTCAGCTGAAAACCCATTCATTTTCTGCTGCACTGCATTGAGGCCTTGACCTTCATCAGTTGCGATGGTAAAGGCCATGCTCTCAATGTTCTCTGCTAGTGATTGGAATCTTCAAACTGTTCCGCTTTGGCTCCATGCATACAAAGCAATCTTCTAGCTGCCAGTCTGAGCTGTGTGCTAAGGGTCTTAATAGTGAGCAGTATGAAACAATGGCAAGGGCTGATGAAGGTTACTGCTGTCAGTATTCCAGTAAGATAGCCAGTAACGTCTGTCATTATGCAGTAATTCTAATCACAAAGAAGCAGACTCAGGTGAATGAGTATAATAATACATGATTATTTTTAAAAATATTTGTGACGAGGGATCCTTCCTTGCGCCTATGAAAGTAAGATAGAAAGACAATAAGCAATGACAGAATATAATCTGGGACTAAGTATGCCTATCTGCCATTACTAAAGCTGCTTTTGTCACAAGATGTGACAAACTGCCAAATTTTTATATCAACAAAACTGTGATAGTAAATAATATACCTGACTGATGGAGCAAATGCCCAATATATGAAGAAATGTCTTTGTTGCTTTGTTTTAGTCAGTTGCATTTAAGCTAAATATTTCTTAACAGGGGACAAGAATTCACTCTGAAAAAATATATTTTAATAGATGGAATACTTTACTCTTCTAAGAATTTAAGTGGCACATATCGTCACCATAAAAAAGGCAGGGTATAGTGGTGAAAAGTCATTTAATTCAGCATCCATTCTGGTACTTCAGGAAGCCCACAATAAAAATAATAACCCACAAATCCAGCTTAATGCTCTGTTGGTTGCATTTTGAGAAGGAAAGGCACCAGTGTGATCTGAGATTTAAGAGCATTTTTGAATTATGTGTCAAAGAATGTTTTATGGCTTGGCTAATCTCAATATCAGTCAGGGAAAAAAGAAACTGTGTCCTTGTTTCGACAACCCAAAGTCTCCTGAGGTACATAACCTTGCACAGTTAAATGAAGAGGACTCAGACAGAGAGTAAGAGTGCTTTGCATGTCAATCAACACACACACACACACACACAAAAAACATGGATCACAATGGAGGATAATAAACTGCCACTGTTCTTTTTTTTTAAATTTGTGTTCACAACAAACCAGACTGGAAAGTGAAAGCATGCCCATGTATAAAAAAATCCCCTAAGCATTTGTTATTTTTTGATCTACCAACTATAAAGGTTATGAAGTGCTTGGAAAAGAGACGTGTTCTAAATTGATTAGTCATATCTTTCTGCAGTGTGTCTGGTGTGTATTATATAGATTAATGTAGATTCATTTTTAGTTATTAGGATTACCTACCGTGGAACTGTTAGTTGTTTGGCCTTATAGTCTATAGTCAAATTGTGTGCAAGACTGCAATATCCACATATGGATGTGCATAGTATCAGCACATTAAAGGTCTAGGTTTAATAAAGTCTTGTAATCAGTGTAGCATGCTATTTTGGGAAGTTATTCTATGTACGATTCAATATAACATCAATGTGATTCTTCAGGCTACATGGGATTATGAGGAATTCGGGAAGGGGCTTGGAGAATTCTGGAGGTTTATGCCTAAATTAAAAAATAAATTGCTCACTGTACCATAAGACTTAGTATACTATAATATAAACTTTCAAAATAATGGAGCTACCAACTGATGTCAGTAGGAGGATGTGACACAGGAAGAATCTCTGTGGTGAATCATCAACTTTACTGCAGACATTTCTTATGAAAAACACATATGCCTGCAAGAACATGGCTGCCCTACACATGGAGCACCACAGGCTGCCAAGTAAATGTTCTAGTGTTTAAGTGATGCTAACAGACAGGAACTATAATGTCTAAAGCAATGTCATCCTCTTCATATACTGCAACCAACCTTGGAGGTATACTACAGACTTCTGACAGGAGCACACATGACATTTTTTCCATTACAATACTTGTAACATTACAGTTGGCACTTTGGGGATGGCTGACTTTGGTGGATGTACATGATCAGTTAACATCAGGTTGTGCCACATGTACTGTAGGTACTCAGCTTCATTAACACAGAATGCTTATGGATATCACAGAATGTTTATGGATATCATTACTTGTCTATAGCACAGCATAGCATGCAACACATGGTCTGCAGATTCTCGTGCAGGGTCTAAAGTTGATTAAGTGCACTCCAGCCCCTGATCAGACAGCGTACTGTGAAACAGGCCTGAAGAGTATATTTAGGGTAGCTCTGCAGTATGGTGGTGCCTTTTGCACTGCTACCAGGGACATTTTGAAATGTGGAATGTAATGTAAATCATAAACCAGACTGTCCAGTGGCTTTCATTTCAGTGGAAGATACCGCAGTAATTCAAATGCAAACTCAAAAATGTTATCATGATTTGCAAAAGTAATCACTCTCTCTCTCTTTTTATATATATATATATATATATATATGGGTCTACCTGACATTGCCGACAGTCCAGAATGCCGACAACCTTATGGCTGACACCATATGACCGACATCCGGAATGCCGACAATGCAGAACCGGCATCTCACTATAGTGCAGAACGGAAAGATTTCCATTCACTCACTGTAGTACGATCGGGGGGGACAGACCCCCCACAGTGGGTGGAGTGGGGGCATAGCCCCCCTGCTAGCAGTTGAAAGGGAATTTTATTTTCATTTTTTATGGTCTTCTTCCGATGTTGAGATTTTGGCTGTCGGTCATATGGTGTTGGCCATATAGTTGTTGGTGTTGTGAGCTTTCGCTCTTCTCAGGTAGATCTATATATATATATTTGTTACCAAGGTAGGGCACAGATCAACTGATCAGTATTGATCAACTTCAGGCTCAGTCCAGGTGAAATACAAAATATTTCACAAAAAACAAAACAAAAAAAAAAAAAAAAAAAAAATATATATATATATATATATATATATATATATATATACATAAGGAATAAGAAAGGACCTCAGATTAGTTATATACAAAAATTAATATGCACAATCTAGTAAACAAGCAAAGTGTAATTTTCATGCATTTGTTTGTAAAAATGGGTGACCTTTCAGTAATTCTACAAGAGGACAAAAGAAGAGGAAATGAGGTAGGATAATGTCTCGGGTGATTTGTTCTATGTGTTGAAGAAGCATTTGGCTCGGATGAAGATGTGCTTTTTGGCTTCCATTCCTGATATGTACTAACTGAAGATTTCCTGTAAGTTGATGGGAAGAGCTTGTCAATGAGGATGTCCCTGAGAAGAGAATGCATGCACAGTGCTGTGGAGTTTGGTTCTAGGGGTAACGAGAGTTACTGTGGCTTGTGAGTTGGTTGCATGAGGGCATTTTGCATGAAGTTTATATGCAAGGAGACTAAGCCTCTGGTATTTTGTAGAGTTGGGATTCTAACATAGGTTAGATCTCTGTTTTATGGTTGGCATTTTTTTCTAGGGTGATACAGTGACGTTCAAAGAGGGCTGAGTTTGTAATGAACCAGCCAATGTTGTTTGAAAATGTCTGGAATGTGGTTGATTGTTTTTTGCATGCAGATATGAAGATGGATAGTCCATATTCTAGGTGAGATGGGAGAACTCCCATTCTGGCTGGTTGAGGCAGAAAAGCAGAGATCATTTTGCTCCAGAAGGTAAGGGTGATTATTTTTGCTCTTACTCTATGTGTAAATAGAAGTTTAGAGACTGTAAAACTATAATCCTCTGTAGTTGAAGGTGGAGGCCACTTCTTTGGTGTAGTTCTATAAGAATAAGATAATTCAAGGATCAGATGTTTGGTGAATTTTCTGTGGAGTTCGAAAAAGCATAGTTTTGGTAATAGAGTGTTTGAGATGTGGTTTATGATTTAGGAACCATTGGCAGAATTCATTTAAGTCTGACTGGAATTAGGATTGAATGCTGGTATGAGAGTGACTTGATAATATCATCAATGGAGAGGATGAGATGGAGATGCAGAAGGTCATAAGAAAGGCTGATAATGAATATGGCAAAAGATGGAGGGGACAACAATAGAGCCTTCTGTACACCTTTGACAAAAGGTGCAGATTTTGATTGGGAAAAATTAAAAAATATGTCCCTTTAATGAACAATGAAAATTGCAGTTATTAAAAGTAGTGATTCAACATCTAGTTGGAGAAGAAGAGGAAAAAATAAAATTTTTCAAATAAGGTATTCTTATTGGTTCTGCAGATGGCTAAAATAGCCTATGCCAGTTTATTGACTAGTTGAGGACATTGACTCAGAATACTTCCTATTTTGCTGATACATTATATTTTAATAATACTGCATATCACACACTGAGTATGAAAAAAATGCGTGCAACATTGTAGCATCTCCGATGTACAGTTAACATCTGTGCACTTCATTCAAACACAAAGTACATCATCTTTAGACATCTGGGGAGAAAATCAGCAAAACATGTGTGCATTGTGAGCTAATTTTTTGTAAATGCTAAAAATGCATACACAGACAATATACCCCAGCCTTGGCAAACTGCTTACACATCCATGACATATTACTATAACTTCTTGATTAATAAACGCATATGCTTATGAGCATACATGAGCTATCGTGTGTGTGTGTGTGTGTGTGTGTGTGTGTGTGTGTGTGTGTGTGTGTGTGTGTGTGTGTGTGTGTGTGTGTGTGTGTGTGTGTGTGTGTGTGTGTGTGTGTGTGTGTGTGTGTGTGTGTGTGTGTGTGTGTGTGTGTGTGTGTCTGTGTGTGTGTGTGTCTGTCTATATGCATGTATGTAATTCATGTATGTAAAACAAGTGGATAAATGTGAGCTGAAATGGCAATTAAGTTAAATGCCACAAACTTACCAGGTATTAATGAACACACATCCATTGTACCAATACTCAGGAAAAAAGCAATGGTTTTATAAAGGTTTTTTTTATTATGTTATTGTATTCCTTTAAGGTGATTAATGAGTAAGGGTGTCACATGATCTTTTACTGCTATTTAAGATGATGTTTTACTTATGGTAAATGGTTCTGAAGAAGTCCTACTGTATGTTTTTGGATGAAAGTGCTTGAGCATTTTGCATTTTTATTATTTTTATTAAAGTGTGGTTTATTCAACTGGTGGCACTGTCTGTGTCTGGACCTTATTGCGAATTATCCACCTTGTTGGCTCTGGTTTGGTTTCTTGGTTAGTGTTGCCCATGCATTACACACTGGTGTTCTTGGTTATGTATGTAATTCTCTGGAAGAAAAACACATAAGAATCATGATAAAATATGAAGACGTGGATAACAAGAGTGACTGAAGAACTCAGTCTATGCCATTAAAACAAGGACAACCTAGGAAAATAATTCCTTGACATAGGTTTAATAAGAAAGACTAGCTGAGAGTACCATGAATTAAATCCTAATTTAAAAGAACTCTGTGCCTGCATCTTATACCAACCATCATGAGACAAAAAAAACAGAACAGAACACAGACAGATGAAACAGGCATGTACCCATGAAGACCACTACCATGCACAGTTTGTAAATTATTGAGGAAGAAAAAAATGCAGCTATTGTCCCATTACTCATAAGAAATACTACAGCAAAGGAAGATAAAGTTGTTAAGATTGACTCCGGTGTTTACTATGTAAAATGTGATGGTTGTCTTCCTATGTCTTACTTACATTATGCTTTTCTTTGCATATTTAAACTAGGAATGTGAACACAGCTGTGTCTCTTGTGAGTCACACAGAAATTAGAACAGGTCAAATAAGGTTAATTGTGAACTGAGGATGGGGCTAGGAACAAAACCTTCTATTTAAGGGTGTAATAAAACATTCCAAGGCTTTACTAGAAAAGCTCAACCTGCCTCTGCCACAACTTGCGGTGAGGGAAAGATTAATTTGTTTTTACTTTCTTGTATTTTGTGTTGCTTTGTCTTCTTCTGTTTTGTATATTGTAATTAATTTTCTTTACACTGAGTTTTATTTGTATTCTGTGAGAGAAAGGTTAGTTTGCATATTTAAACTAGGAAAGAGACCACAGTTAGTCTCTTGTAAGTCACACAGAAATTAAATTTTCCCCACTCTGTCACCCTGGTGTTGTGTTTTTAAACTCAACTGTCTTTCTAGCTGCCTGCTCCTTATTTTAATTTGACCACATATCTCCTTTCCTCTTTTATTGGCTATCGTGAGTAAGCATAAAATTATCATTTTGTGAAATTACACTCCCTCAATTATTTAATTTATTGACCATCCCGCTGCATTCCTTAGAGCCAGAATACAAAGTGTCCATCCCTTCCAATCTATCTTCCTCTTTTAAAATTAGTGGCTCTCAACTTAGATAGCTAAAGCTTAAATTACCCCTACTTTCATATCTAACTGCTTAGTGCAAGCTGCATCTCTTATGATATTAACTTATTTTTCCATCTTACCTTTAGAATCTACAGCATCTACTCTAAGATCACCAATGACTGGAGAGATAACCATTCTGCTTCTCAGTAGTCATCTTTGGATTAGTAATACTGTGTTGTTCCTGGCCAAAGAAGGAGCATGGTAACATTATTTTCTGGGGGACTGCAGATCACCTGAAAGCCTAATAACTGCTTCATAGGTGTCAGTTTGGAATTTGCTCTTATATTTTGCTCCTGGTGAGGGAAGGAGCAGAGTGTATAGATTCCTGACTCTTTCTGGTTGGGAAGATCAAGACATCTACCAGAAAAATGCCACAACAAGCCTCCAGATGCTTACATCACCTAGGACAAGACTGTAGATCACCAAGCAGGTTGTGTCCTGCTTCTTATCTTGGGTTTGGTGCTACTGTGTTGCTTCTGGTGAGAGAAGAAGCAAAGGAACAATGTATCCCAGCAGAGTGAATATGTGGTGAGACCAACACTAGTAATCAGCCAGTAACTAGTCAGATGACTGCCCATTGTCATCATTCTTGGCAAGCTAATTCTTTTTTTTTTTTTCAGTAAGTGCTGCTTGATTTGTTCTAACTTAAGAATATCTGCCTAAATACTTTATCCACAAATCATCAGGCTCTATTTATCAGATTTCCCTCAAGTGTTTGGCAGTGCTCTGTATAGCCACAAATGTCTTGAGTTAACATTTTTGGTATAAGAGCACCCTTGAAATTTCAAGCAATAGCTCCAGAGTTGCAAACCTGATATCTGTAACATTATTTTATATTCTCACTCCAACTGTCTAATTAATAAAAAAAGGGTTTATTGCTATACATATGAACTTTTCCACTATCTCTGTTACTAGCTTGGTGGATATGTGGGTGATTTGTGTGGAGTTCCACATTCCAAAGACATGCATCTCTGAAAACAGGCTCAAATAATAAAAATATGGAAATCCTCAGGCAATATAGAAATAGTGTTATCTTTACTTATAACTAGTTAATTCTCAAACAAACTCTATACTAGCATGTTAATAGCTGCACAGAGTCAGCTGTGTCCATCAGGAAGAAGAACAGAACTAACTCAAAAAACAAACCACCCAGGTGGAATCAGAACATCATTAGGCTGTATAACAGAAGTAAAAAAAGTCATAGAAAAATTAGGAAGTGCAGCACCCATCAGGATAAAAGCACTCTCATCAAACTAAACAAACAACTTAGAGGACAAATAACATCTACCAAAGCCAAATCTGAGGTAAATTTGGCCTCCCAGGCCATGGACAATCACAAGGCATTCTTTAGTTATGTCTGCAACCTCATAGGCAATGCACAATTGTGTGCTGAGTTCTTTGTAATGGAGAAATCTATAATGAGTCAGAAGATATAGCAAACCATCTGGCAGATAAACTCAGTGCTAACTTTACCCCTCTGTCTCCATCAAAATTCCATCAGGAAATATCAACTATAACTCTCCCTGCTATCACTAGAGAACAGATCCTTAATGCTGTCTCTAAGGCCACAAACACTGCATCAATGGAACAAGACAATATCCCATGATGCCTTCTAAATGGCATGAAACGTGATCTATAAGACACACTGGAATTGATATTTAACTGTAGTCTCCAAATAAGATTCATGCCTCATGAATGGAGAACAGCAACAGTCATTCCTCTGCACAAAGATGGGCCAACTACAGACCATGGAAACTACAGAACTATAAGCATCAGTAGTCTTAAATGCAAAGCCATAGAAAGAATTATCATGGAAATGAACCTCTAGACTCTGGATGCAACCCAATTTGGTTTCATCAAAGCCAGATCATGCCTATTCAACCTGTGGACCTCTTTGAGAAGGTCACCAAATCAATGGATAAAGGCAAAATGTTTCACATTAACAACTTTGACCTGACCAAGCCATTTTGTGCAATACTCTACCCAGGCATTGTTGAGAAATTTAACAGGTTAGGTACAAACCCTCATGTCACCTAGTGTATAGCCAGCTGGGTCACAGTAATGACCCAGGAAGTTAAAACTGGGGACTCCACTTCTACAAAGAGGCCATTCACAAGCAGAGACTCTCAGGCATTCGTCCTGGAACCGGTCCTTTTTGGAATTTACTTCTCTGAAATCAAGGCCAAAGTCAACGGGCTCTAGCTGACTAAATTTGCAGATGATTACAAATTAGGAGCTGTCATTGAATCACCCATTGACACAAATGTTCTCCATGAAGGGCTGACACAGACAAATAACTGGTGCCACAGCCAGGGACTAAAACTAAATGCCAAGAAATGCATAATAGTATCCTTTGGGAAGTCATCCACCCCTGGTAACTATCATACTGGCAACACAACCCTAAGAGATGACCCAGTAGTCAGGGACTTGGGGATACACATAGACAATAATTGAACCTTTGACCATCATGTGTCTACAGTAGCAAGGAAATTATTCTGTGTTGTGCAACTTATAAATAAAGGCATCTAGAGCCAAGGAAGCCTTTGCTGCACTGTATTTAGCATTTATCAGAGCTACCACTGAGTATAATGCCCCTTTGGTATGTACCTAACAAGGCATGCCCAACAGTTGGAATGTCCACAGAGGCTCCTCACTAGAAGATTAAAGGGCATAAGTAACAAGTCCTTTGAAAACTGTCTCAAGGCCATATTCCTGTATTCTGTCTCCTACAGGCTGTTGAGAGGTACTGTATGCCTAGCATACAATACTTTGTCAGACCCCACTCTGTTAGACCTCCTGCATATCCCCGAAACAAAAAGTACCAGAATTACCCATTCTAAAGTGTTAAACCTTGTCTGTGATATGAATATGACCTTCTGGAGACACAGGTATCCCCATCCATGTGAAGCAGAGTTCCTCTCTAATTCAATTCAAGTGTAACTTGGACTATTGGATGGGTAACAGGAAATTCATTCCTGGTTTGGCACCTATGTCTCTAATGGACACAGGAAACCTGTAAATGGTTCATCTCCTAGGGCCCTGCTTGTAAATGTTTTACCTCCCAAGACTCTGCTTACTGTTATCAGGGATACCAGAACTTGTTAGGAATTTGGTAAGCATGGCTAGGCTTAAAAAGGTCATTGTGGTCATTACCCTAGTAAACACCTATGATCCTGTGAATGTTTAAAACACCAGGATTTAGCACAACTTTCTCAATCTGTAGCATTGTTTCTTAAAAAACAAGCACAGTTGGACGTCTACAGGAAACTCCCATCTTATTATGCAGACTGATTGTCTGAATTTATTTTTCATTTTCAGTCCTATCCTTTGTTACTCATATTTTCACTTTTATTATGACTTATATTATTCAATATCTTTTACCACCATTTATGTATGTATTTGAACTGTGTGCCTAACTCACTGAGACTGAAATGGAAGGTGACTGGTAGCTTATACGTTTAGTTGATTTTCTTACTGATAATTTATTTATCCTTGTTTTACTCATGTTAATCCTCTTTATCACCTGTGATATTAAAGGTGGATCCCACATCTACTCCTTAGTCTTATATATATCTCCTCCACATACAAGTACCCACACACTTACTGATCCTCTATTCTTCACTCCCTGCTCCTGGTCCCCCAAACTGTACACCATTAGATAATATGGACTGAGAACTGTATTAGTTAAAACTTTGGTGTGTAATTATAGACAAATGGAGAAAAACCCTCCAACGGATTAAATATTTTACAATGAGTTCAGGAAAAAGGCTCCACAAACACACATAAAAACATTTTTTCAATAGCAGAAAAATAATTATATATAAGCAGATAAAAGCCCCACAACTGATAAAACACTATAAAATGGATTGTGGTGCACCTTATATACAAATGGATAAGAAGTCCCACAACAGATTGAAATTCATTTACAAAATATCCGTGTGATATTTGTGATCCAGAATACAATATGCACTATAAGCAACAAGGCACTTTGCAGAAGTGGATAGCTTATCACGAGTAAACTAATATATAGTAATTCAAGACATTGACTATATTTCTCATAATGTATGGAGGTGAGAAACAACAGATTCTGATACCGAAATAGAATGAGATGAGGAGTAATGAGTAGGAGGGAAAATTAAGGACATGGAGAGAGAGATGGTTATAATTAGAAAGCTGAGAATGCTATGGAAGGACACGAGAGAGGAAATAAGTAGTAATAAGTGTCAGCTACAATGATGATGATGTAGAAGACCATACATTAATAGTATGGCATCATTAAACTGAAAGCTATTTTTGATGTCAGGCCATTACTACCTGATAATATATGGAGGTGTTAGTGATTCAAAATAAGAAAAGCATGGTCATAGTAAGTAGGTGGTCATGCATTTGTTTTGACGGTTGTGCAGTTACACGTACATGTGTCAGACAGATATAGCTTTAGGTTGGACTTGAAATTGCAAAGGTTACTGGTATGAATAAAAGAGCATATTAAGGTATAATAGCAATGCATCTGACTTGATTTAGTTTTATTTAAATACTGAGGTTAATTTTGCTTATACACCTAAGAATTTCCCTCACTTCTCCAAATGTTCTGACTCTAAATCTAGCACCAGTGGTGAATGACAGGACTGGAAAATTTGTATCTCTCAAGTAGAGGATCTTAGACTCTTGCTATCTATCTATCTATCTATCTATCTATCTATCTATCTATCTATCTATCTATCTATCTATCTGTCTTTATCTCTCTCTCTCTCTCTCTATATATATATATATATATATATGTATATATACATATATATATATATATATATATATATATATATATATATATATATATATATATGTATATATATATATATATATATATATATATATATATATATACATACACACACAGGCTTGATTATAGCACTTCTCAACCAGCAGTAATTTTGACGGGCCATGAAACTTCACATAACTGTTGAAAAAATACCCATTGATAACCTGCCCTGAAACCATTTATCTCTTGATATAGAAATACATGCATACATATGGATATGCACATATACATGTACAGCCACACATATATAAACATATAAGTATGTATAAACAGTATACATATATATATATACATACACACACACATACACACACATACACAAACACTCCACATGTAATCCAGCACTATAAACTCTGTGCCATAAAAAAATGCTTGAGTCAGCATAAATCCACAATGTACCACAATAATCCACGTTAAACCATAGTTGTTTTATTCAAAATACAATATTTCCACAAAAATGTTCAAACAGTGATAAAAGACAGCAGAAAGCAGTTCTGCTATCTGAACCAGGCCTCTTAATCAGCAATCACTGGCTGGGAACAGGAAACACAGACCAGTTTCACCCTCTGGCATCTTCAGTGTGTAATTGCAAGTAAGCTATTCACTGTTTTTATATAAAGAAAGCCAGTACAGGCCTGATACAGTCAAGAAAATACACATAGAAAAAGATGTAACTGAAAAAGAAAAAACATGTATATGTATGTATAGATATATATATATATATATATATATATATATATATATATATATATATATATATATATATAATTACATATATATATATATATATATATATATATATATATATATAAATTACATATATAATATATATATATATATATATATATATATATACATATATATATATATATATATATATATATATATATATATATATATATATATACACACAATATACATATACATGAAAATACACTCTAATTCCATCAGAAACTCTCATTTAAACCTGGTTTAAACAAAGCTCCCAAATTAATGATCCATGTTTTTTTTCTTTTTGATTTAAAATCCTATGTTTCTTACCATCTGATATATCATCCCCCTTTATATTATCAATACCAATAAAATTGAAGTGAGACCCCGTATGTTACATCATATGTTTACAGAGGGCACTTCTACTCCATTTTCAATTCAAATCACTAATATGTAGTGCTATTCTATGCTTAAATGGCCATGATGTTTGCCCCACATAGAATGTTCCACACTGACAAATTGCCATATAAATTACCCATTCCGTACAACAGGTAATTAAAAAATGGATATTAAATACATTATTAGTATTGATGAAGGTATATGAGGGCAAGCAACGAGTGTTGGACTAAATGTGGTCATTGAAGCTGAATGTGAAAATAATTTGGTGGTTAATTTAACATCAGTGAAAATTTCTAAAGATTGGGTGGAGGTCTTAAATAAAGGTCTAGTTTTCATACCTAGCTTCTTTGTATCTCATCAACTTGTGGCCTCTGATGTTAAATATTTTTGCCATGCCTTGAATTTAAAATTTTGTTATCGTACTAAACAGGATGGTAATGAAGCAAATAATGCTAGATTTAGGTTTAAGAAATCTACATGTCAACCACCCTATCATCCAACAGTGAGAATATTCGAACAGAGGGTACTTTGTGAATTGCAAGTAAGTCAATATTCTATTTTCAAAAATTATGGTAGTAACCTGAATTCCAGACAGCGTGAAGCATTGTTTGATTTACTAAGTAATGAAAATGTTGTTATTACTAAAGCTGATAGGGGGGGGGGTGCTACTGTTATTTGGGATAAAGTAGAATATAATAATGAAATTACCAGACAGTTGAATGATATTCAAGCCTATTGTAAAATTTCATTTAATCCTGTTTCTACCTTCAAGTCATATATTGACAGATTCTTGATGGAAGCAAAGCACACTGGCCTAATTGATGAATATTTGGTTAACCAGTTGAGTGTGGATGACCCCCAGCTGCCTTATTTTTATTTACTACAAAAGATTGACAAATCTAGGAATAATCCCCCAGGTAAGCCTATTGTCTCTGGTATTGGCTCAGTTACTGAGTCTATCTTGATATATTTAGAGATGAAGTTGAAGCCTTTGTTGCCATGGTTCATGCCCGTATTAAAGACACAAATCAGTTTTTGGTACTTATTGATGAAGTACAAACACCACCTAATGCTTATGTGAGCACATTGGATGTGCAGTCTCCATATAAGAGTACACCACACTATAGTGGTATTAAGGCAGCAAGGTTTTGGTTATAAGAGGCCAATGATTGTTCTGAAAAAGAAATTTCCTTTTTTTTGGCACTTTTGAGATTGGTTTTAGAACATAATGCCTTTATGTATCTGGGAGATTGGTATTTAAAAATCAAGGGGACTGCTATGGGTGCCACTTTTGCACCCATATATGCAGACTTCTTTATGGGTTATCTTGAACATAAATTGATTTATGATATTGCTAATCTCTTTCTTAAATAGCTTAATATGTGGCAGCTCTACTTGGATAATTGTTGGTTTATTTGGAATGGTCCTGGTTGCTGGCTGGCATGACTTTGTGAAATCTCTCAACAATAATGACTATGGTATTGTTCTTGTGGGCAAAATACAAATGGTTAATATTGATTTCCTAGATGTCAGTGTTTCTAAGTTGATTGATGGCACTTTGGCTACAAGTTTATATCGTAAACCGTTTGCTAAAAATTCCATCTTGCTAGCCTCTAGTTGCCATCTTGCACCCATAGTTAGGAACATACCAAAAGCACAATTTTTAAGACTACATAGGACATGTAGTTCTGAACAAGATTTTGACACATAAGCCTGCAAGATGAAACACAGATTTTTGAGTAGGGAATACAATGTCAATATAGTGAATCAGGGATATGGGATAGCACATGCAACCAGTAGGTGTGACATATTAAAATCTAATGGTAGTATGGATGATATAGTTATTTCAGATTTAAGTCTCAGATTCATTACTACATATGCTACCAATACCTTTAAGATCAAAGAAGTTATTAATAAGTATTGTGATATTTTGAAATCTGACCCCTGTTTTGGTCAAATTTTAGGAGCTGGTTGTACCTTTCAACATAGGAAAGGTAGGAATATTGGGGAATGTCTATCTGGTTTCAAAAAGAGTAGGAAAGTAATTGTGGGATCAGGTGCAGTGGCACCTGAAGGTTGTACATTTTGTGGAAATTGCCCTTATTATAAAGTTGTATCCAAAATGAAATCATTCACCTCCATCAATACTAATAAGGTATTTGATATCCATTTTTTAATTACCTGTCATACGGAATGGGTAATTTATATGGCAGTTTGTCTGTGTTGAGCATTCTATGTGGGACAAACATCACGGCCATTTAACCATAGAATAGCACTACATATTAGTGATTTCAATTGGAAACAGAGTAGAAGTGCCCTCTGTAAATATATGATGGAACATGGGGGGGGGCACTTCATTTTTATTGGTATTGATAGTATAAAGGGGGATGATATATCGGATGGTAAAAAACATAGGATTTTTAGATCAAAAAGAAAAAACGTGAATCATTAATTTTTAAAAATTAATGTTTAAATTTAAAATTAAAAGTGTTTGTTCTTATCCATTTGCACTGTTTCTGGGGCATGCACCATAACTGTAGGAAGTGTATATAATATATATACATGTAGTATAGTATAATACAGTAAAATAACACTAAAGACACGGTCCAAATGTTTGTTTTTTAACTTGGCTAGACCCAATAACATACACACACGCACACACACACACACACACACACACACACACACACGCACACACACACACACACACACACACACACACACACACACACACACACACACACACACACACACACACACACACACACACACACACACACACACACACACTTACATATATAAATATATATATATATATATATATATATATATATATATATATATATATATATATATATATATATATATATATATATAGGAACACTTTATAAGCTCAAAATACTGAAATCTCGAATTTCAGTATCTGAAATTCATAAAGTGGAAGGAGTGGAAAACTGTAACCCCAGAAGGGCGAAATTCAAAATCTTGAATGCGGGAGATTTTGAATTATCGGTCCTGGTGTTGTGCTGTGTTCGTGGATTCAGGTAAGTGTTTATGTTTAAAGTTGTTGTGTAGGGGCTGTAGTGAGTGTTAGTGTGTGTTGTTACTGACTGTGATGTGTGCGTGCAAGAGGAATGTAGTTTGTGTGGTGGTGTTTTGTGTCTGTATGTATGTAGTGCCACCTTGGAGTTAGAATATTTAAGTAAGGGGGGTGCAGGGAGGCTTGCCTCCCTGCATATCATAAGGGTAGGTGTGTGTGCTTATTTAGCTGTGTGTGTGTGTGTTGTAATGGTGCTTGAAAGTGTTGGGTGTTTGAATTTCATGGTTTTGCAGTTTCGGGATTTAAGGCTTCGTGATTGTGTAGTTTTGGGTATTTGGATTTTCTACTTTATGGGCTCGAGATTCTGTAATTTGAGATTTCAGAATTTCGAGCTTTTAAAGTGAATCCATATATAGGATAGTATACTAACGTTATTTTGACTATATTAGAGACATAATTGATGGTAATTAGTTTTTTTTATAAGGCACAGTAAAATTATGAAGTTGGTTCCTCAGTCAGAAGTTCAGGGTACTACAGAAAGATACAGTGGTTCTAAATGTGAATGGTCCATTTGGAACCTATTGTGGGTGTGGGCAGAGGGAAGTTTAGGTAAAGTCTATCTCTTGCTTGGCAGCCTTACCACCACTGATACAGGTCCCCCAGTTATGCTCTATAGCTCTGTTTCTGTCAATGTACTACAGTCAGGGTTTACCATGATATAGCCCTTCATTATGTGAATTCTTTTGTTTTAGAGAGGAGTGTGTCCTCAGCAGTAGATTCCCAATGATATTCTCACCCTGTTAACAGCTGGCAACTTTCTGGTTCCTTGTCTTCTCCAGGAGCCAATGTTAGGTGCAATTTATCCTGTTCCCACTTCCATTCAACTTGAGAGAGAAGAGCAATCATTGATCTCTCATTCTTTTCTCCGTTTGCTGTCAGCTCTGTCATCAAATGGGCCAAAAACTAACCTGAGTCATCAAGAGTATCGTCAAGGCTTTGTCCTTCTACACAGCAGATCCAACACCACTAGAAAATAATGAATAAGCCAGAGGTGTGATAATACCAGATACCCCAGGCTGAGTGCTTGTTTACAAAGGTAGCCACACACATCCTAAAGTTACCCACAATGGAGTGTATCTTTTCTACTTCAACGTGGACATCAGCAATACAAATTCTGACTTTAATATTAGAAAGAATGACTTAACAAATAAAATTGTTACTACATAATTCTTCCATCTTATGAAATATTCCCATAATTTAAAGCACTGCATGTAAATATTTAATGTAATACAGCTGTATGATATTGAGATGACATAAGAAAGGCAAATGTTATTAGAAGATGTCCACTCATTATCCAGTTTTATGTGATTCTGTGTACATCTGGGTTGTAAATAAACATTTCAGAAATGCCTTTCACCGTGACTTCTGATTTTCCATACTTTTGCACTATTTACGTAATTGTTTATAATATTCAGCATTTTTTGCTTTTTTTTGTATTTTTGTGTGTGTGTGTGTGTGTGTGTGTGTGTGTGTGTGTGTGTGTGTGTGTGTTGGAGGTGTTTTGTTGCATTTCATTTGGATTACTCTTACTACCTAATATTTGTGAGAAACAATACTGATCATAAAACTATTGCCAAGGAACATGGAAAAAAAGTCCTGAGCACTTTGGCTTCTAGAATGTACTTTTATGTTTAGGTCAAAGGTCGCTTCTCTACTTGTAGTCCTTACTATTCAATGAAATGAAAAAAAATATGAATAATCTTCTTCTTTCAGCTGCTCCCATTAGGGGTCATCACAGCAGATCAACTGTTTCCATTTCTTCCTGTCCTCTGCATCTTGCTCTGTCACACCAACCACCTGCATGTCCTCCCTCACCACATCCATAAACCTTATCTTAGGCCTTCCTCTTTTCCTGTTACCTGGCAGCTTCATCCTTAGCACCTTTTCCCCAATATACTCTGCATCCCTCCTCAGCACATGTTCAAACCAACGTAGTCTTGCCTCTCTGGCTTTGTCTCCCGACCTTCTAACCTGGGCTGACCCTCTAATATACTTATTCCTAATCCTGTCCATCCTCGTCACACCCAGTGCAAATCTTAACATCTTCAACTCTGCCATGTCAAGCTCTGACTCCTGCCTTTTTGTCAATGCCACTGTCTCCAACCCATATAACATAGCTGGTCTCACTACCCTCTTGTAGACCTTCCCTTTCACTCTTACTGGTACTCGTCTGTCACAAATCACTCCTGACACTCTTCTCCACCCACTCCATCCTGCCTGTACACTCATCTTCATCTCTCTTTCACACTCACCATTAATCTGAACTGTTGATCCCAAGTATTTAAACTCATCCACCTTCGCCACCTCTACTCCCTGCATCCTCATTATTCCTCTATCCTCCCTCTCATTCACACACATATTCTGTCTTAGTCCTGCTGACCTTCATTCCTCTTCTCTCTAGAGCATATCTCCACCTCTCAAGGGTCTCCTCCACCTGTTCCCTACTCTCACTACAGATCACAATGTCATCTGCAAACATCATAGTCGATGGGCACTCCTGTCTGATCTCATCTGTCAACCTGTCCATCACCATTGCAAATAAGAAAGGGCTCAGAGCTGATTCTTGATGTAATCCCACCTCCACCTTAAATGCATCCATCACTCCCACCACAGACCTCACTGCTGTCACACTACCCTCGTACATATCCTGTACCACTCTTACATACTTCTGTGACACTCCCAACTTCCTCATACAATACCACAACTCCTCTCTAGGCATCCTGTCATATGCTTTCTCTAAGTCCACAAAGACACAATGCAACTCCTTCTGAACTTCTCTGTACTTGTCCATCAACACTCTCAGACCAAACATCGCAATAATATATCTCTAATATGACAATGAAGAAAGCAAGTCTTACCTGCTATTCAGGGATCCATTGTAATGAAAAATGGAAACAAGTACTACTTCTAATATTGTAATATGTTCAGGATCAATGTGGGAAATAGTGTCACTGTTTTTTTCAGTAGTTATGTTGTTTTGTTTTATGTTATGTTTATTTATTTTTTAGTTATCCTTAACAGTTTTTTTTCCAAAACAATAAGACTGATTTGTTCATAGTATAAATGAAGAAGCAATGTTTTTTTTTTTTTCACTTGATGGTCTCTTCATCTTTATTGTGGCTATTTAAGTGACTGTGTTTGCACAAAGAATAGAAAGATAAGGATGAATTAGCTGATATGTAATAACTGCTGGGTATGTTGGCTGTACATAAGCTATGGGATATTGTCTCAATTAAAAACAAATTCACTTTCTACTTTAAATTTAAAATGGACATTTTAATATTCCATATCTTCTCCAGCATTTGTACTTGCTCTGCAATTGTATAATTCACTTAGACCTTCTGTGACTATCTTAATATCGTCTGCCTCCTCTGTCAGATGCTCATCTCTCTCTTTGCACCTATATCAGCTTTACCCTCCTGCATCATCTCCTTCACTAATTGACCTAACATTTGCTTTAATGTACTATGGCCTGAGTAGAAATAATCTTTTGATAATTTACATAAGGCACTATTACATGTGCAACCATACAGCATATATTTTGCACTGTAAAATATAGAATGTTGCAATGTATGCTTGACTTTATTTTGGTGCTCAGAAAGCATTTGCATTTTTGGTAGATATACCTAGTTGTCTGTTAGAGAACAGCATTGATTTAGTAGGGTCCCTTGTAAGACAATTAGTTAAATAACTTTGTTATAAGACTATACGTTAATAAAGGTAAGAAAACAAAGGAAAAAACATAAATAAATGACCAATGTGGGAAAGTATGGGTGAACAAATTTTTATAGTAAAAAAAATAATTTTCTAAATTATTTATATCCCCAATATTCTGTTTTCCAAATTATTTTTAAATAAAGTTTTAAATTGCTTTGGCATAACACATAATTCAAATTAAGATGATTATAATGACCTCTAAAGATTTTAGGATCTCACTGTCATCTTATAGTTCCAATCTTTTTAATTTTCCAGTTGAGGCATCAGTTTCATGAGATAACAGAGATATAAATACAAAAATCTAAAATTCTTACTGTTCCAAAATTTAATTTACTTACACTCTGTAGGTGTATAAAGCAATATGCAAAAGACAGTGTGTGGGTGTGTTTGTGTACGTCTGGGTGTATCTTTGTATGTCTGAGCATGACTGCATCTGTGTGCGTGCACATTTGTGTGTGGGTTTGTCTATATGTCTTTGTATGGCTGTGCATGAATGCATCTGTGTGCATGCACGTTTGTTTGTTGTGTGTGTGTGTGTGTGTGTGTGTGTGTGTGTGTGTGTGTGTGTGTGAGTGTATGTTATAGGCTAGTTGGTATTCCATTGTTGACTCCTTTTAGTCTGATGGCTACTGAGTGCTGGTTCACTTATGATGTCAGAGAATGACTTTTGCTAGTTTACAGTCTAATAAATTACTTGCTTATTTATTTACTTAATGATTTATTGTATTTTACTGAGTTATAAAGTCCGTTTATAGAGGAGGTATGGGCAGAAAACCTTCATGATGTACATGTAAATTGTCACTTAGAACAGAAAGATCAGTATAACCAGCACAGTATTTCTTTTGAATAAGAACAGCCATACAGTGAAAAATAATACATATTTAAAAACACAAATTATGATTAGTCATTCGTCCATGAATGCCCATTTAAAATCAAGTTTTACTTCGGAGAAAAGGGAGGTGGAGTGGTGCAGCATTTAGCATTGTTACCTCACAGCAAAACGATCTTCAGCTGGATTCCTGGCTGGGGTGACCT